>NW_025781850.1:0-38889 GCF_021130785.1 Homalodisca vitripennis | reverse complement strand
AAATTAGTAAGAAACTAAGTTATTTTCCGAACAGTAGCATAATTTTAAAGATACACAGAAAATCCGGATTAAGGTAAACGTACTATTTGGATGACAATATTTATTTCTATGGTACCTTTGCAAAGAGTAAAACTCATAATTTTATAAAAAAAGTTTAGGACAATTTTGCCTTTGTAATTTAAAACATTTTTGAAAAGTATATGTGGGTGTTTTGGATTTATTTAACATAAATATAAAATAAATCCTTCAATATATCTAATGTTAAAGAATAGATTCTCTCCAATTATAGGCTACGTTGGTTAGAAGAAATAGGAAAAATAATTAATGAACTTCCAATCCAAAAAATATTTAAATTCAATTTTGCCAAGAAAAATATTATTGTATGGTAAAACATAAGTAGTAGGCTATAGTTTATTTAATTATTGTATAAATATTTATTGGAAACGTAAATTTATTTTTAATTTTTCTAAGCCAACAATTATCTTTGTCGTATTTATACTAGGGACAACTATTAATATCATGCTATGTTCTCCTTCAATCTGTCCCCATATAGAAACATTTTACTGGTTTTAAATTCCACTAATAGCCTTTGAATGATATTTACAGTTCTGAATTTATCAAACGTATCAAACATAAAAAATCTTGGATAAAACATGAAATGGGTGTATCGCTGGAAATGGCTGTGCACCATCAATATTTTAATCTATTCAACGAGCTCGTCGCGTGAGTACCTCGATAATCGAGGTTTCCAACCTCTCAATACAGCATCCCATCGCTCCACTCTCCACCGCTTCATGTTCGTGTTATTTATCACGGCATTTTATCACACCATACTTTTATATCTTGTAAAACAGAGAACGATTCATAAGATTCCTTGAAATATAATACTTCAATTACACTAAGTTATAATGCAAGACTCTTAGTTACGAAGGTTTGAACTATTTTAATTAGTACAGTTTTCTAGAAAAAATTAAGTTACAATACAAAAAACTATATACAATACTTAATAAAAAACACTCCTCTAAATAACTTCTTGGATTATGGTAAAAAACTCCGAGAATAATGATTTCTACAGGCAACCACTCAAATCGCTGATTAACACCCTAAAATGTAAAAGGTTGATTAATCAAAACCAGTGATTATATGATGTACGATTGGGGTAAAAAACGTATAGTCTTTTGATTAAGAAATGATTTAATAAATGTAGCCCTATTAAAACCCATCATAAGCCTTAAACTATCAAATGTACAATAATAATTACAAATATGAATCAAAATTAACTTTTAAAAGTTCTGAGCCTGGAAAAATTACCTCATTTGTCTTTATCTAAGATTGTGGAAGGTAATTCCTAAGTAATAATTTTCAACGACGAAATCTCAAATCGCTGATTAATTATATTGGAGTAAAAAACAAATAGTTCCTCGATTAATACATAATATCTAAGGAACTACTAAATATTATTTTAAACATATTTTAGTATTAGATATACCAACAATATATTTACGATACAGTAAACTTATTTCTTTCAAAAACATGCTATAAACGAGTTGTACAATGTAATAAATACGTGCTCAAAGTGAGAATACCGTAGATACCAGGTGTTAATTGTTTATATTATGGTAATAAACCTTTTACTTTAAATAAAAACGGCAAAAGTGTTTTAGTGAAGTAAAATTAATGGTAATTTACAGTATAGCAGAATTTAATTAAATAGTTGTGGAATTTCCAGCAGTAAAAAATATTCCAACTTTGAAGTTTACATATCGTAGCGATGGTGGTAAGAAAGGTTTATTTAATGTGAATGTTGAGTTCAGGTCCAGTTCACCTTACTCCGTGATTCGAGACGCTGCACTAAAAAAAACGTGGAACTGGAGCAGAATTCAACGTTCACTTTGACGCATACTTATTGGCTAATGAAATGGAATATTAAGTTTATATTTTTTTGGTATTTTAATTTTATGTTTACTAAAGATTTTATAAAACAATGCAAAGGAGTACCGTAGAATCTGACGGAACGAGCATCGTAGAATTTTACACGGACGAATCGTCACGATTTTTTATAAAGACTTATTGAGTAATTTGGTTAAAAAAGTCATCAAGTTTGCTTATACGTATTTGGTACAATGCACAATTTCTTAATACAAAATTCTGTTTTTATCTACCCTTTCGGAGTTCTCTACCTTTCTTATAAAATAATAGACACAGATCATTTACAAATATTTTAATTAAACAATGTTATCAATATTTTTTTCGTTCCCTTTCCATCAAACATCTGTAATGTCATCATCTCCTTAAGACATTAACAAGGCTAAGGCAAGTTAGGGTGTCCTATGATGAAGTGTTGAAACTTAGACGTAGGTACCAATAATTTAGTTGTAAATCTCATTGAAGTCCTGAGAAAGCCCATTAATCATCCTGTAGCGACACAAGCCACTAAAATATCAATGAGGTTATTGTTTAGTTACTATACGGACGACTAAACTTTCCACTGGTTCATCAAAATGTTTTACAAAATAGTAGGTGCTTATTACCTCTTTACAATTAATTTACATAACCAGCATTAACTATGAGTTTTCAAAAATTTAGCTTGATTTGCTGAAGTTAAAAAAGTCTTTTTAACGCCGTATTTTTGGAACATATGCTATACTAAGCTGGACATTGAATTTAGTCAAGGTATTGAAAGATAAATATTCAAGATTCTTGTTGTATAGCCTCTGGATTGTAATAATTAGTATTTAAATATCTTTAATATACCCTTAGTGATAAATTAAAAACAATATTGCAACCTACGCGTTTCGGACGCTTAAAAACACACCATTGTGAATGCTGAACTAAAACTTTTTTTAAATGTATAAAAACAATATATTACAAAAACATTATTATAACCACGGCGTACCGTTGCAGTTTAGCTATGTACAAGTATGAGACTGCAACTGCAAAATTAGATGTCTTCATCACGACGACCACTATTAACAATGTTGTTAACTGCTGGGCAAGCGTCAATTTATAGAGAGCAAATCCTTATCTTCTATTATGATATTGAATACGGAGTATGATTTAAACTTTAACTTCTAATTCATCCCGTTAGATTTTTTGGTTTCATCACTCTTTATTAGCAACATGTCTAATATCTTATCCTTGGAAATTGCCTAAGTTCTTAATTTTGACAACGCCAAGCTTTCATAATGATGTAATCTCTGAACGCGTAAGGTTTTAAAAACTGATTTTACTTTGAAATGAAAGATTTAATGAAACATTCTTTAGTTTATACACGCAAAGTTACTGCCGCATGGCCCTTTACTGACTGAAAGTACGTATAAAAACGTATCTACAGATAAGCTAAACCAGATTTGATATTTTTCCAGTATTTATTTCACCGGATCTTAGTGAAAAAAAATTATTATGATATTAACCTGTTATATCTATCTCAATAAGTCTGGTAATATTGTTTCGGCTCTAGATTTCATATTTAGCCGGTGAAATTGAATATGCATGTATCGATTAAAGTTTAAATTTTAATAAGACTCAATAAGGTCCATTTCTTTTAAATGTTATTTGTTTTGAATGTTTTTTTTACGATGGAAAGGTTGTGAGGGAAACAGGATTTTCCGGACTTTTGCCATCGTTCAGTGAAACAATAAAGCAGTAGCACTACGTTTCGAGATCTGCAATCTGATCTCTTCTTCAGGTAATCTCTTCTTTTAATGTTGATGTTACAATTAAAACATTTCCAATTAAAATAAATACAATTAGAAACATACATTGTTTTTTAAAAAACATGGACTTCATTTAGTTACTTTCAATTCAAAATTATATATGTAGACATATTCACTTGAAAAGGTTCCATTGTATACTTCTATATCTTGAAATGGCAAAAATCTTGCCGCCATATGAAATTTCTAAAATAGGAAACCACAAATGTCGCTTGGAATTCCAAGACAGTTTTAATAAAAGTCTTAATTTTTTTATTTCATGTTATGAATTGTTTTAGATAAAAATTTGCCTAAGTGTGAATGTCTGACATCTGGAAACGTTTTTTTGGCTGAGACTGACTATCGAACTCATCAACGCTATGTACAAATATTGCCACAGTACCAAATGTAGTGGGAATCTCATAGGGATGACTGTAGTTATCGTTTTCAAAATTTCCGTAGTGTTTTATACTAGTTAAAACATTTTACACCTACCATTTGGAAATCTCACAGGATAAGAAGAAAAAATATCTCCCGTTTTCGGTAATCTCTCGTTACTGTAAGTGAGAACAAAAATTATTGTTTATTAGTTGAGGATTATAAAATAATTTGATGTTTTACTCTGGGATGCGTAATAAATTATAAATATTCCTTTTAGAATCATTTCAATGATTGTCATCTTGAAATCTTAAGAGATATAAAAAAAGTGCAATAAAAGTTACTTTGAACTATCTACTATATTAATGAAATATATTGGTTTAAATTATATTCTAAAAAAATGTAATGCACCTGAAAACTGATAATGTAAGATGACATAAATAAATAAAACTTTTCTTATAATAAGTAGCGGTAATGAAACATTAGTAAATGTAATCGGTAGCAGTTAACAATTAGTTATATTTCTTAATATCATTATAACGAGTTGAGGATGTTGAATCGGTAAATACCAATGAAATCAAGTTTTGAAATCTTAATAATACTATTCCATTTCTTCTAAAATGTGATTTAAAGATAAACAACAAAACGCTGCAATTAGAGAAATGAGGGACCGTAACTCCAATGAACTCTGAGAGTTCTAAAGTAAATAACAAACAGAGACAATTTTATAATGAACTCAGTTCTCAATAGGGTGGAGTTGTTTATCCAGCAGCTTAGTGTATATAGTTTGAAATTTTCCAACGCTCCATAAAATATTGTTGGTGGGAATAAACCATTGAATATATTGTGTTCTGGCTGTTATAATGTCACACAAATGTGTCTAAAGAAGTAATATTTTGCCTCATTAACTGTTATTATTACGTTACATGTTGTCACCTAATGGTTTTGTAAAACTACGTAAGATGTTGCGGAAGGAAAGCTATGATGTGAATACCACTGAAACCATCCCATAGCTCCTTTTACCTGTATAATTTGTATGATACGAGGAAGATAACGATTTTTCCTTGAGGGCTTCGTAATTCCACCAACGCTCTAACCTCCTTTCATCAACCTGCCTCTTACAAGGAATCGTATCATACATGTACCACATAATATATTCCGCATTAGCTGCTGTATGATAAGAGGACATTAAAAATAATTTAATCATCAATCTGTCCGATTATATAAACACAAGATGTAATAAAATAATTAAAAACTTGATCTTTTGCAAATATTTGTATTTCTGGCTGTGCAAACTTAAAATCGTTTATTTTGTGTTTTTATAGTAGAATATATAAAATTAAAATATTACAATGTTGATCATTTTCAATTTGTATTTTTTAAATGTAAAAAAACAAATCAATGTTCTGTTCAATTATTATTTTGCTTTGCAGGGTGAAAATTGATCTGGAAAAGCTTTATAAGAATTGAATGGTCTGATGCCAAACTGAACCAACTCCAATTTCAAATGTTTTTCCGGTATTGTCATTTCTTACTTTATAAAATTACAATACATTCACATGCCCAGAGATGAACCATATTAAACAGCTGAGTTTGTGAGGGAAATTTTATTTTTCTGTTTTACCATACGGGGAATTTTGATTTTGTTTGTGTGGCAGACTGAACTAACTCCTGAAAAACACATGGCTGACGCATTAGAGTTGGTTCATGGTTGCATCCTCCTTCTTTAATAAATAGTGAGTTAAACTCCAGTTTATCCGACTTATTTTGAAGATTCTGGCGACGAGTACATCCCACCTCAACATGATGAAGATAGTAGTGAAGGTAATATTTCACATTTACTAATTATCTAAGGGTCATTTCAATTATATGCAATAGGTTAGTGTACATTAGCATTTCATCTTATGCCAAAGTGAACTAAACTATTCCCTCCATAATATCAGCTGTTGTGGTTGTGTTTTTTTGTAACATATTAATGTTGTAGCCTTTCAATAGTGTTGATTAACAGATATCTGCAATGCACGATATACTATCTGTTGTCATAACTGGATTTTGGAGTTAGTTCACTCTGGGGCATACAGTGTTCAGATATTTTAAATGATGTTAGTTCATTTCTGGCAGACGAGATTGTAAAAATGCTGATTGTTTGTTTGCCCCTGGATTTTTATAAAGCTTATAGACAATGATAATAGATTAAATTAATTCATTTTTTAATAAAACAAACCTTATTTTGTTTTTTGTGTGTGTATATATTGGTACATTATTACTACAGTAATCCTTTTACCACCATACTTTAATAAAATAGGACTATTTTATATTGTTGGCTTTGTACATGCTTTATATTGGCATTAATTGTTGCAGATGATGTCCCATGTGGTTCTAAGCAAAAAAGGAAGAAGAAGAAGAAGAAGGATGGAAAAGATGTTGGGGCAGATGGATCAGAAATGAGACAGGAAAAACACTCGTAGCAACAGAAGAAAACCCACCCGAGAAGAAGAGAAGAAAGAGAAACTACGGAGATCCAGCTAAGTGGAAAAAAAAATATTAGAAAAGATAAATCGAAACTCAGGAAAAGCTTATGAGAGTACTAGTGGTAATCCTGTTGCAAGTAAAATATTTGAACCGTTTGACTGTAAATGTAGAATGAAATGCGCTGAAAAAAGTTAATATTGATGATAGGAAAAAAAGTTTTTTGATCTCTTTTGGAATTCAGGGTCATTTGATACACAGACTGCTATTATTGGTAGGTCTGTTTAAAGTTCGAAAATGCTTTTGAAAAAAAGGGTTCTGATGATTCAAAGAGAGAATTCTCTCGTTACTATTATTTGCCATGTCAAAATATTGAATGTCAGGATTTGTTAAAAGTATGTTTATATAAAAAACACTTAAAAATAGATAGCGCGAAGATTCATCGCTCACTGATGAAAGTTAGTCGTGGTGAGGTTGTAGACAAAAGAGGTAAACATACGCCTCATAACAAACTATCAGATGAACGAATTAACTCTGTTAAAAAATCATATATCATCTTTTCCTGCCTTACACTAGCCATTTACAGTCGCAAAGATAATCCAAACAAAAAGTATTTAGGGGCTGAATTAAATTTAAGTCTAATGTATAGGTTATATGCCCAAAAAATGGAAAGCTGATAATGTTAAAGATCAGACTGTGTCTCAGTCAATGTATGAAAAAATCTTTTTACAAAGACTTCAATTTAGGTTTTAAGACACCTCATAAGGACACCTGTAAAGTGTGCGATTCATATAATGTCCAGAAGAAAGCGATTGAGAGTGAACTAGACTCTGCAGATAAAAAATTGAAACTCAATCAAGTGTTGGCCAATACTGAGCTTCACCATAGAAAAAGTAAATGCAGCAAGAGATGAAATGAAGCGGGACATGCAATTTGCTAAAAACGGCGAATGCACCGTTTTAACTTTTGATTTACAGAAGACATTCTCATTGCCAAAGGTTCCTACAGGGAATAGCATATTATAAGAGGCAATTGTCCGTTTATAATTTAGGCCGTTCATGACTGTGCCTCGTCAAAAGGAACAATGCACCTTTGGAATGAATGTCAAGGAGGAAGGGGACCAGATGAAATTGGATCCTGCCTTTTGAAATACATTTCTGACCATCCTACAAAAGAAAAGATTGTGTTGTGGTGCGACTCATGTGGTGGCCAGAATAGGAATTTCAAAAATGGTTATCCCTACTCATGCGAACTAGTGCAAAAACCCTTTAAAACAACATTAAAGAAATTGAGCAAAAATTTCCCATACCAGGCCACAGTTTTTTGCCAAACGACACGGATTTTGGTCACATAGAAAAAAGCATGAGAAGACACGAATACATTTATGTCCCACAAACAGCTTTGCTGAAATAATAAAGGGATGTATGGTCAAAGAAGCAAGCATTTGAAGTCATTACTATAAAGGAAACAACAGATTTGATAACTACTGATCAAGTTTTGCGCAGCTCTTACAAACAGAAAAGAGTGTGACGGAGAGAAAGTTTGAATGGTTTAAAGATCAGAAGTTTATGTGTAAGACAAAGTCATCCTTATGTCATGTATTATAAGTACACACACACAATAGTGATGTTGAGTACCACTCAATCAGCTCTCAGTAAACGGCTCCAAAAAAAGAAATCAAAAACCCTTGAAAACCCAAGAGGTCTGAACCCAGTAAGACTCAAGTTCCTCTTCACCATCTTTCCTTTAGTCACAAAGAATCCTAACGGCAAACCTCTTTCTTCTGAAAAAAGGCTGACTTAAAATCAATGTTAGAACTTGTGCCACCTATTCACCATGGATTTTATGAAGACTTGTTCCAGAAACAGGAAATAAACTACCAGTGAAATCAACGATGAAGAATTGGGTTGATAATCTATAAGTTTTATTAAATTTGACCTGTTTTTAATTTTGTTAATACTGTGTTTGTTTGGTCTTCTCACTTTTTAAATAATAAAAATCAGAATGAAAAATCAGTAATGAACTTATTATTCCTCCCTAATTTAGAAGTAAAAATCCACCTTAGAAACATTTTAGATACAATTCAGTAATTTTAAAGATGAAAGAAAAATATATTTTAAGTAACTTATTTTACATATAAAATATTGGTTCACTGAAGCACCCATGGTGCAATGGTAAGTTTCATGAACCAGACTGAACCATGTCAGTACAAAAAAATTTTGAAAAAATATTTTCATTCCCTTGCTGAGTTTTATATTAATTTTTTTCAGTAATTATGAAGTTACAAATTAGTGTAACTTTTCAGATTATCACAAAACAACAATATGTTTTTCAATTTCAAAGTGCTATTTAGCATCAAACATTGAAAATCTATTATTGTTCGTACTGAAAAAATTAAAAATATGGAGTTGGTTCACTTTGGTATCAGACCATCCAATTATCAAATGGATCCAGGTCAATTATTTATCTCCTTTTCTAGTCAATGTGTCTATTACGAAAGGTGAGTGACAAATACACTTAATCTAAAGTCATGTTTTTTAGTGACTTTATTATAGCTCACTAATTAGTTTCAGTTGTTTACATTTTCTGCAAACCTCAAAAGGTCAACAAAGCTAGTAGCGATGTAAGATTTCAATATATCGGTAACATTCATGATTCCTGTAATTTATAGTAAACTATTGACAATTACCAGTGTTATTTAGCTTTCCGTTTATTTTATATGCAAACTTCCATAAAAACTTTACCGTCTTCTTTCCCTTTAAATAATTGATAAAATGTTTAATAATTGTCATCATACCAATCACTCACTTAGGCTTACATTACACCATCTTTCTGTCATTATATTTTTCCTCTATTTGGATTTTGCTTAGTCTATTCCAAATATTACTCCTTCTCCAGGCGTTTTTACTTTCAAATTTGTAATCTAACTAAGTTCATACAAGTGTTTATAAATATGTACGCCCAAACTTAGAGCTTTATTTCGTTACGCGCCGTTTGAAGTTATGGCTACACTACACTAATTAACTAAAAATTATAATTAGTAGACAAAAGATTCACGAACATTTACTAACTTTTAGCGATGGAAAAATAAATTTGTTTAAATATATAGAATCTGATCTCTTTTTCTATTGTACAAAAAAACCTAACATCTAACTATGATCGAGGTAAGAGAAAACAAGTTTAATTAAAACGCTGTAGCACATGTAACTTGCGAAAAAATCATCGAAATAGTTTGATAAGCACTAACTAATACAAGTATAATAATATTAATAACGTTCTAAATAAAACTAACCTTTTTTATTGTGCTTTTCTTTTCTTAGATGTTTTTCCAATTCATCCAAAAACATAGTTTTAATTTTAATGCGTTAAGGATTATTTGAATAAAATGAAATTACTAGTGGAAGTAATAATATTAACAATAATGTACTGGTCAGAATATTCCTACTCGATACAAGATACTAATGACAACTGTCCTAGTTACTAATAGGTTACTAGATATATATATATATAATATATATTATATATATATATATATATATATATTTCTTGAGTGCATGTGTATGTCACTGAACTACTCCTAAATGCATGGACCAATGTTATTGAAATTTCTTGTAATGTCTTCAGGTGAGTTCTAGAAACCTTTACAGTTACAAATTTACGCAGTTATAAATAAAAGTTGTAAGATAAAAGATAAAAAGTTTTTATAGTGCCTGCAAAATATAGGCTGTAATTACAAACATTTACGAATATTAAAGAGCCAAACACTAATTAAAGGCGCTTATTTCTGATGTATTAAATTAATCCATTTCTGATTGACTTAAACACTTAAAGATTGAGTGTTCAACTACTTTGTAATAAAAGTACCTGTACGTGTAACATCCATCTTTATAAAATTTTGTTGTGGCTCCGAGAAAATCTCAGCCTACCGAAAATCTAAAATGCTACATAATTCAATTTATAAAACATGGGTCACTATTGAGTAGTTTTCCAAATTTTTTTAATATTATTTGAATTATTGTTTGTTAGTGAAATGAAGTAGATTTTTCTGTCATACCTTACATAAAATCAACTACCTGTCGCATTTTACTCAAAAACGGTATCTAAAAATGCTAATACTAAAAATATTAAAAAATATGAAAGTGTCTATAATTGGATTGTTTTGTTTTTTTACGAAATACAACTATTCAAACGATTTGGCTAAAATTTCACATTGAACATTCTTAAGATCCCAGGTATGAGTATAAGCCTTTTTTTATTTATAAAATCTCCTCCGGTCTACGTCCCACAAGTCTTTTAAAATATCGACAAAAACCCCACCTTGGTGTCTTTTTTGTGAAATAATAATAAAATAAAGTTGTGAAATATTAATTAAAAAAAATTTTTCTAATGTAGTGAATTGTTATGACGATACATTGTTTATAATTAATAATTAATTTACATTTATCGTGAGTTCAATTATTTGTAATGGAGTTTTATATTTCAGCAATTACATAAGTAACTCATACTATTTTATAAAATGCCCCAAAACATACGATGGACACAACTTTGACACCGAAGACTCCCTTTGAAGCAGTCTGCAAGAAATATGCTAGATTAAACTTGGCTCGACTATGATTTTGAACTAATTGTACTTATTCCAGCTCTAAATCATTAATAATATTTTTCGGTTAATAAACAAACACTCGTAGTGTCATTGTTAATTTTTCAAAGTTGTTTTTTTTTCAAATAACGTGTAATATTTAAAAAGACAATGTTAATATCGAACAAAGTAAGTTAGAATGGCCAAAATAGAAACTGGTTGGTGTATTTTCTAGATTGTGGCACCAAGGCAAACTCAACATGGGCATCGGAATATAATTCACTCGACCCAACAGTGGTGGTCATACACATGAATCGCCTACTAAATTGCAAAGGAGCGGGTAACTGTTGGCAGTGCAGATATGACACAACATAGTTTAAACTTTTGTTTTAAAGACTGTTATGAAATATAAATTAGTTTGCCATTCGACAAAGGAGAGTTCTCAGAGCTGTGTATTTATATATATGATCTTTATCAGAAAAAAACGCAAAATCAGCAGTGGAAAAATACTAACATCGAAGTAAATTACAATGACCATAAATATTAACTTCCTAACATATTTTCTTGATCGTGAAAAAAGGCAAACTCAACATTAGCGTCGGCAATGTAATTCACTGGAACCAGGAATGCTCACACAAGTGTAAAAACCTAGGAAATTGTGGTCAAATCCGAGGGTAACAGCTAGTTTTATACACACTTTTTTCGGTTCGTCGCCTTATTCTGTTAGACTCTTCAAATTACTTTAAATTAATTTTTAAATATTGGCAAACAATTTGAATTTCTCTTTGCAGTATATATCACTAATAACAGAGTTATTAAATATAAGTGAAGAATACATATAGTGGAATATAATTTACCTTTTGGTTAATATTACAGATAGTATGCAGATGGGTGTGCCAAGATGAACGTGACAAATGAACTCTAGTGGCGGGTGACGTGCGTTACTGCGGCCCGGGGTTGGAGCACTTCCACGCCGGTTACCGCCAGGCCCACGGCTACGTCAGTCTGCTGGTCTGTGTCTTCGGCTCCGTGGCCAACGTACTCAACATCGCTGTCCTCACTCGGCGAGAGATGAGTTCTCCCACCAAACGTCATACTGACCGGACTAGCTGTGGCTGACCTCCTGGTCATGCTGGAGTATATCCCCTTCGCCTGCCACATGTATCTTCCACAGCGACCCAAAAGGGAGCGGTTCTCGTATGGCTGGGCTGTTGTTTGTGCTGTTGCACGCGCCAGGTGTCCCAGGTCTGCCACACGATATCGATATGGCTGACAGTGACTTTGGCTGTGTGGCGGTACATCGCGGTGGCATACCCGCAACGTAATCGGGAATGGTGTGGCATGCAAAGAAACCATTGCGGTCATAATATGTGGCTACATTTTCTGCCCCCTGTTGTGCATACCACTCTATCTCGCCTTCGAGATCGAGCCTAAGATAGCGTTACTCGACGAGGACGGGAATGACGCCCAGCCCAACTCGACTACAGCGTACAACACGACCTTATATGTAGTAGACCTCAGCGAGATGGGGAAAGCCAACAACAACCTATTAATGGACATCAACTTCTGGGTATACAGCGTAGTTATCAAGATCATACCTTGTATCGCGTTGACAGTACTAAGTCTCAGACTCATCTGTGCGTTGTTAGACACCAAGAGGCGACGTGAGAAGTTAACCAGTGGCAGCAGGAAGACGACTCGTCTCATGGGAGAAGGAACGTCAGACGGATCGCACAACCAGGATGTTGCTGGCTGTCCTGCTTCTCTTCCTGCTCACTGAGTTCCCTCAGGGTATTCTAGGAATGTTGAGTGTGATGCTCGGCCAGAGGTTCTTCAGAGACTGTTACAACAAACTAGGAGAGGTCATGGACATCTTGGCTCTTATAAAAACTCGGCCATCAACTTTATCCTCTACTGTGCGATGAGTAGACAGTTCAGGACTACGTTCAGTGTGCTCTTCAGGCCGAGGTGGCTACCTGTTCCTCAAGTGGAAAACAATGGTCACAATAACTACACTACTACTCAGGTGACCCAGGTTTAGCGACGAGCTAGCAAGAGGGTTCCCTGCACATCTCTCTAGTCCTTCCCTCTTGCCTTTCCTGTGAACCTCTCAACACGGCCTTGTTTCCACTTTAAAGTGGTACGATAAGTTACTATTACATATTTTTGTCTACAATATTTGTTGGCTCCAAGTCTGGATAAAGGCGCTTTTAGTGTTTAAGTGTAAAAATAACGAATCGGGCGAACCTCCGATTATGTTGCTCAATTCGGCATTTTATAGGAAATATATATGTATTACTAAAATGTTTTATGACGTGTGTTTCTTTCTTCGACTGAAAAAACTTTATTTGTAGACTAAGCTCTATGTAAAAACGATAAAGTATTAGTAGTTGACGAATTCTTTGAATAATACGTTTCACTGCAAAGAAAATCTAGTCTCAGCATCAAATATTTGTTAGGTTCATGTTAAATTTTTTTACTACATTTCAGGTATAATGAAATATCTTTGAAAGAATATTTTTCATAATGTTGGTGTGATTTGTAAAAATTAATGTAACCAAATTATATAAATGATATTTAATATGATATATTGTTACATATATGTTGTATATATGTCTTATATGAAATGGTCTCTATATGTTCCACTGATGAATTTAATTTTTTCTATGTATAAATATAACAACTTTCTAGGCTGTTTTAATTCTGTTTTTAACTTCTAAATAATGTTTTCACATACGGTTTTGAAAAGAACGAAGAGTAGTATTAAAATAATATCGTATAATATTATTTAATGTTCCTTATATTATACAGTCAGTATTTGAGTGATGTTCTTTCGCAAACTCATGGGCATAATACGTACTATAAAATTTATTTTATTAATTACAGTACGATTTTTATAAAGCATCCCATGGTTAATTTTTGTATCTATAGAAGTTAGCCAAATCAAAAATATTTTTATCTATGAAAAAAACTGTTTACGCTAAACTCTGATTATGTTTCGCTCAATTTTTCAAAAGGATCAGTATATACATTCCAGTTTAAACCTACACTGAGTATTGAAAAACCGATGTCTCACTTAAATCTGCAAAGCTTACTGATGGATTTCCAGTATATGCACGATGACTTTAGGAGTTTGGTGGGTCTCCTCGTGTTAAATGAGTTAATAGCCAAGAAATTGAGGGTTTACTTTCTATCAGCTTTGGTTTAAAAGAGACTCGAACTGAGCTTGTCCCCATTATTTCCAAAGTGACTGAGATATAGTACTGTCTATCTCCCATTTTCCGCTATCCAATTTCTCATGTACTTATCTAAAAATAAAAAAAAATTACGCAATGTTTGATAATTTAAATTTAAAATATATTGAATATGCCAAAAATATGTAAATACTTATATAAATAATTGAGAATTACCTTTTGCCAGGTTAATTTGATGAATTTTATAGTTTTTAATGGACTTACTAATAATAATTCAAATAAAAGTTAGTAATGAAAGAACTATTATTTGTTTACATTAAGATTTAAATATTTGTAACGTATTTTTAAAATTGCGTGTATATGGACGAAGACATAGGTAAACGACTAGAAAGTATTGACAAACTATAAATCTTTAAAACATATTTATTACTAATTAAAAGGTTAATGATTTCATTTATTGTCATGTGAATTGTATAGTCCTTGTATTAAAATTGATGGTAATTTTCATAATCTTATGTATCAAAGTTTGCATAAATTCTTTGTACTATACAATGAAGCTGAACATATATTCCCGTTTAATAATTACGGGATACCACTATGTATAGTAATGGAGATTATTGAAAACTGTGATTTTCTGTAAATAAAATAATATTAGATTGTATTATTATTGATTACTTTTTAAATTCAAACTGTGTAATTCATAGCTTTTCAATAGTTTTTTGCATATATGGTGACATTAAATATTCCGAATAATTTTAATTTTAAGGGAGAAACGGTTTTGAAAAGGAGAAAATATGTGTTAATTTAAATATATAAAACGATTAATTTTTGTCCATAGATGGTTTTCTTTTGGCGAAAGAGAACAGTAACAATATTTCACTCACCCAACATCATGAGCCCCCTTGGGGGTGAAATAATGATAACTGCAGACCATTATGAGTTAAGTACTGTACTTATAAAGTATTGTGAGATTTAAGGTACAAAGTGTAACTAACATGTGATGTAATTTTTACGTATGCGTGGATTGTCAAATTTGTTTCAAGTAATAAATCAAATATATTGTTGTACTCTTCATGTTTATATAAATCTCTATATTCACCTCCTAGAGATGGTTGTACTCTGTAACACAAAAATATAGAACACAGTTCACTGTGCTATCTGATGGCCAGTCCTAGAAGGTATTATTGGTGTGGCACTAGGCGCCCTGTTGATTTGTATGGATACTAGCCTCACTGAGACCTTAAGGTTTGGATTTTTCTTACTTTGTAATACTTTAGTGTATAACCAACCAGCAAACCCCAAGAGGTTTCATTTCTGGCTGGTTAGCAACCTTCCAGTAGAGCCACTGGGTATAGCCAAAGCCAATGTTTAACATCTGGACAACTCGGATGTCCCAAATCGGCATATATAACCGATACGTTGGGATAAAAGGGTGGATCAATGAGTGTAGGTTATTACGGAGGATGATTGTTGAAGTAGATGGAGCTTCCTTAGTGTTGAAGCCTGTTATTAGTACATAAGGTGCTCCTTCTACTGCATGCTTTGTCTGGAAGAGACTGGAACTGAGTTAGCCTCCACTTCTTCCAAAATTATATGACTGAGATAGTGTCCGCTATCCTCCCTAGGATATCTCCAAGGAATGGGTATTGCTGACTCAACCAACCTTAATCATCCTGAAAATATCATCAGTCCGGAAGCAAGAACAAATGTCCTTTTAGCACTAAATGCAGTTAGGGTTATCTTCAGCTTCTTCTGCTAATATTTAAACAAAACATACGTGGCATAAACTATTAGTTCATATACAAAAGTACAAATCTAGAAGTTTGAATGGTATTTCTAAATAATAAACGTTTATTAGAAAAGGAGAAACTAGAGAACAGATAATTTTAAATTTTGAGTTCGTTTATGTTTTGTCAAAAAAAAAGTTATTTTAGTAATTCTTTACTTAGAGCAACTTTGGCGTTGATGATGTTAAAATCACTTCAGATATAAGGTTAAGTAATTCGTAAAATTGCGCTTACATGAACTTTTTCAAAACAACACATCCATTTGTTAGATACCTACTTTTAGGACTGACTGTACACAGCGAATTACAGTATATAAGTATAGCGTATCTATTAAATCTGTACTTAATGTAAACAGTTTATTTTCAAAAAAATGCCGTTTTTAATTTTTGCAAAAGTAAAATAATTTTGTTGCAATATAATCTTTCTTGATTCCAGATTATTTTGAGGTTTAATTATTGTTACAATATAAATAAAAATGATGATGTATCAATGAATCAAATTCCTGTTTTTTAGTTAAAATTAGTTTTATTTTTTAATGTCAAATACAAATAATGTATTCTCTTACTTTTATATTCTAAATTAACGTTATTTTTTATCCAGATAGATAATTTGTTTATTATGAACACAGTATTTATTTATAATACAAATATTTTTAAAATTCAATATAAAAGTTAACTAATAAAAATTAAACAAACCTTAGTGTTTGCTAGGAATCTATTTTCAGAGTTGATGAATACCTGTTTACTCGTACAAAATAAACGCAACACAAGTCCGCTTTTAACAGGAAACATGTTTAGATTACTTTCTGGGCAACCACTTTAGCTGGCAAAGAATATTATTCCAATTTTAGATTAAACACTATCACTTTTATCATCTCTGCGTTTTAAACTACTTCCAGATACTGAACATTCAATAAACCAAGGAGGTTATGGATTATTGGTTTAAATACTTGTAAAATTTTTAATATATTCGAATCAAATCAAATAACGTTTATTTCCACACAAAAAAAGAAAGACAAAAGTAAATCTTTACATTGAAAATTATAACAAATGTAGCATTTGTATATTGAATTTTATATATATATATACATATATATAAAATACAAAAAAGTATTCTAGTAATACTCTTCAAATATTTAACATTAAATAAATTAACGCTAAAATAATATAAAAAAGTCTTATGTCACCTTAAATAATTCAATGTAATGAATAAAGAAATAAATTGAAATATACATATATATATATATATATATATATATATATATATATATGTATGTATCTGTGTGTGTGTATACATACATATCCACACGTATTCACGCATACCCAGTAAAAACAGCATTAAATTTGCTACGTAATTTCTGAATAATTTAAAATATTATGGGGAAAAAGAGCCTGTGCACTGTGCCATGGGCTTAATGGCCTGTGCGTAGACTCGAGTTGAAATTGTTACGATTCGAATTTTTATCTTGAGCAGAGTGTAGATTAATTTTATTCAATGTTTTAATCGAAAGAAGTCATCTGAAGCAGAAAAAATTTATATATATACAATCGATAACAGTGTGTTAAATAAGTAAGCGTATAAATCCCAATGTCTTGCGCGTTGTTTTCTACTTTATTAATCCAGTTTATATGCACAGTTATATGGTTGTATATTTAAAGATAATATATTTGTTTAATGACATAAGGGAGGTAGTACAAAATATTGCTCTTAGTCTAAATACTTCTGCCTTTAGAATATCCATGTACGAGAGAGCTTTTCTGACTCTCTGGACGAACTTCGTGTCATAATGGATTATATAAATTAAATATATCTAAACTCAGTATGAACTGTAAAAAACATGAAACTTCCATACCTTACGCAATGCTGAAAATTAAAGCGAACACTTCAAAAGTCGGTGCATTATTTTAAAAATTTTATATAGAATGACAATAGTAGTTATTTAACGATTACGACAAATACTATACATAATAATTAATCACAGACACAGATCTCTCTCCTCCCCTCTTTCTCTATAATTTTCTCTCTCTCTCTCTCTCTCTCTCTCTCTCTCATTGTGGTAACTGACAGGTAGTACTTCAGCTGTCAGTTTGTTTGTGTAAGGCCGGACATTGGCAAGCTCCTCTGTTTATATAGTTACAGTTACCGCTACCTGCTGGCCTACATCCGGCAAAAACTTAATGTATTTTTATACATCACCTACATTATATGGTGTCATGCCAGATATTCTTTTGAGAAATTAGATTGTTCCAATTATTTTAATCCGTCCAACTGACTTGACCTTATTAATACTTAATAATAAGTCGATTATCACCAAACGGTAATCCGATAAAATAAAGCAGAAGGTTTGCGCGGTACATTTTTGCTGTATATATACACTTGTCGAACACGATTTTATTGTGTATTAGAGTTAATGTGTAAAACTACTTATTAATGGAACGTCACCCAATTCTAAATTACATTTATTATTTAAAGTGGTGTTGCTTTAATATCGATTACAAAGTTATTGTTTAAGAAAACACAAAAAATCAAACAGTTAAACACAATTTAAACCTCACAATTTATATATTATTTAAAATGAGATATCAGTGCATAGAATTGTTTAATCGATGGAGTATTCTTACAAGAAAAAAAGCGTAGGACTCAGATTTATTAATTGCCATAATGAACTGCTTATTCAATTTGTGCATTTATTAAACGTTACAAATTATTTGCCTATCTGTTAGATATTTCCCGAGATAACACTTAAATTCATTCATTTAAATCATTTCAAATAAACTAGTTTGTGTGCTTCAAATATGTGTATAATATGGGTTATATATAAAAGATTAAATAATTCTTATTACATGTGTAAACAAAAATTCAAGTTCTCAAGTTGTAAAATTACATTCACCTAGTCAAATTAATGTACAGAATACAGAGTTTTTATACGTAGAAATCATGTTTGTAATACATGAATGGAGTAATTACAAAAGTATTAGGAATGCAAGGTATGTACAGGTAAATATAAAACTGTTTCTTTAAATTGTCAAAACATGATTCCTGACGGACAGTCATTACTTGATCTGTTGAGGTGTTTGTGAGACCTTAAGTATTGGCAGTACCTTCTCTTAGTAGAAATATGATGAATATATACAATTATAAAAAATGCGTTAATATAATGCTTCATATAATCAAGTATTTGTTGGCAGAGCATTCAACGAAGCCTCTCCAGTGATTTGGTGATAAACAAAATCCGTTTTGTGTCTGTGTTTGTGCACAACAGCTGTCGATCGAGGTCATACAAAAGGATTTAAATATAGGTTAAAACGCTAGTTATACTATAATCTAGGTTGTAATTGAAAACACCATGCATCGGTGAATAGGAAGTCTCAATTTCTTTACGTGAAAATTTGCTCTGTTTACATTATTTGGTGTTGTTGATAACGAAGGCAAGTAAAACAGAAAAACGAATAAAGAAATTAAATAAAATAAAGTACATTTTGAAATTAAAATACATACAAAGTTTTAGTAACCTACAAGAAAATTGAGTTAGTTGATTCAGATTACATTGGAGATCATGGAAAATATGAGGCTTTCAAAGGATCTAAATATAACATCGTTCCCATACAATCAAGCTAAGTGTATGCATAATCTTCTAGAAACATACGACACAAATTTATGAGCCGGAAAGTGTACTGAGAAATTCATGTATTCTCATGAACCTCATAGACCTGTCATTATAACTGACACGTCAAAGCAGCTAGGGAAAAGTGATGGATGGATCTCACAATTATTCTGTTACATAGAGGTATGTACATAACAGATCAAAAAGAATTTTATGCTAAGTAAACGTAGATGCATATTGTTAAACCGAGGCTAATATTAGATAAGACTTAAAAAATGGCAACAAAGATCGTTACCCCCACAAAATCCTATAATAGAATTTATACTGGTGCTATCTCTCTAAATCGCATGAAAAAACTATGAACTAAATATATTGATCTGATATTATACAATACAAATGAATAGAAATCCAATTTCGGGGGTGTATTTAGATTATCTTTTCACTTTCAAGAACCATCTGACAACGGTTGGAGGCGGTGATTTTTGGCTGATTCTTTAACTAAAAACATTATCTCACAAGAGAACGCCTTACATACAAAATCATTGTGTACATGAGTTCTGTGAGAAGCCTACTGTGTCCCGATATTGTTAAACATCATATGAGATTTAAATTATATCTCGATAAGTACGATAGTGAGGGCTGTAATCGATTGTTCAGGGTTACCTCTTACAATGTCTCCTGGTTCTGAAACGTATATCTCTGTCCTGTTAAGAGGGTTTCTTGATGGTAATTTAAAGTTGCTTCAATGTTTTATTGTGATTTAGTTTAGGAATTAGGGCTAGTATCTAATTACACATATTTTAATAATATGAAGAAATTTATAAAATACCGACAGTGTGAAATCGAACTGAAAAGCAATATTCAAATAATGGATATAACCATGAAGAAAAAATTATAGAAAACGAAAGTGAACAACCTCATTATAAAATTACAATGAAAAAGATAAAAAAATCATGAAGGTATAATATAAAGGTCAGTGAGTAACCTTAATATATATTTAAAATGAAAAATAGCCAACTAATATATAAAAACTTTATAAACAAGATTAATTATAACCCAATACATATGGTAGAATATATTTTTGAATACAACAACTTTTATATTTTATAAAATGACTAAAAGGATTTGGTAATTTGTGATTTGGTATGTTCTGATTTTGGGTTGGTTAGAAGAATATGAGGACAATTTGAGATTATCAATTTCCTTTATGAGGTTTCGAACGTTACCGTGATCTATTGGATAAAGGTCTGTAGTAATGTTGTTATAAAGGTATAGCCAACTAGTGGCTATTTGTAAGAAAATCTATTTATTTATTAGAACTGTTTATTCATAAGAAAATCTTATTGTGGCTATTAATTAAAAAATGTAATAAAAATAGTATCCCAGTTACTGAGGTTATAATGATTTGGAATATATATTCTGTATTTAATTTTTTTAGAATATAAAATAACGTATCCATATTCTCCTGTTGTATTTCAGCTCTTCAAGAAACATGTGCAATATCTTAAAACAATGAAATCAACACACATTTCCAATTACATATTCATTTCTTACCATCATCATACCTTTGTGATCTGGGTCTTAGCGCTTCCAAAATTATTCATAAATGGTTGCACTGTACCAGGACGTTTTAAAAAGGGTGTTATTTTTTGTCAAGCCGTTTCCGCTGTTGGCAAGGCAGGAGGAAAACGACGGCTTTCCACTTATATCTGAGAGTTAAGAGTGAGTGAGGTGGAAGAAGAGCCTCACCGAGAGACATAGTGAGCGTCTACGAGAAAACACGGGTCATTCTGCAGCTGTACTCGGTATCGTGAGGTTAGTAGCTCTGTTTGCTTCCTAACACTTAGTGAGAACCAGATTGGTTGATATTTGAGATTTTTGAAACGGTCCAGTTATGTCGATGTTTACCGTTCAAGAGGTTTAATACGCCATCAGGAGTTTATGTATGTTGGGCGTGTAGAGGCTCGTCTTAACATAAGCGCCACTTATCGTTAATCTTCGCTATACCAATTCTTTAAGTAGATCGAATTTAATAAATTATAATTTAGGGTCCGTGTAAAAGAATTCAGGGTGTAATAATAATTGGGGGAAAGTTTACTAAGATCTGTTAGATCGTGCTCTGTCCCGTAAGCACGTGGAAAACTAGTTGGTTAACTATTAGAGTAAAAATATTTTGTTATTTCATGTGGGGTTCTATAGGGCCGATTGCTGACTTTTTTTTAATATCGGTGTTATTTTTTAAGTAGGGGAAACTACGTGATCCACTTGAGTGACGAACCTACAGTGTGTAAACCTGTTAGGTGGTGGGCCTATTTCAGTATAAAAACTCAGGGGGAGAGTACTAATAGACCAACGGAGTTTTAAACTAATTGTTTGTAACAATTGGATCCATAGGGGAGATAAGCATTGATATTTTTTAATGTTATTTTATCTTATTCTTCGGGTTTGACCTGGAGGTTAACGTTTCAGAAAGTGCTATGTAATATATAAATCAGGTTGGAATTAATTTGAGATTCTCCACTGATTACACTCAATAGTGGAGAGGGTTACGTAGCAGCCGACCGGACAGTAGACATTCCTCTCAGAACATTACCTTGTCTTTGGCTGTAGTTTTTATTATATCGTGTTATGGTCATCTTGTTTCACCATCACAAACACCAAATATATTGTAATGTTAATATATTACAAGTATACGTTATTTTTTATATTCTAATAATTATTACGTTTCTTTTGCCAAAATAAATGCAAAGTATTAAGTGCATTACAAAATTTAAAAATTTGTTAAACTAAAGGAAACATTAAATAAATCTACTCAATATAAAAAAAAAATTCCATTTCAGTTGACGATGGAAAAATGGATTTTTATGTAATACCGTAAAAGGAGATATTTTTACACACACTCTGTTGAGGTTCCTTGTTCATATTCTTTAATATGTTCTTCACACTTCTTATAACTTGGCACTACAATAAGTTATCGTCTCCACAGTAGCTCTAATTGGTCATAAACAACTAACTGTAATTAGGAACTTCACCTATGTCAAAATCTAATACTCCCTTTTCAACAGTTCTTAAGAAGCACGAACATCTGCTGCTTCTCGTTAAAATCTTATTCTGCCATTGCATCATTTATAGTTTAGAATTTAAATTTAAAGCATCAAATTCGATTTTTTAAACAAGTATAGATTAAAATATAATTCCATGTATTGTAACAAAAACTACATTATTAAATAAGCTAAATTAATATCATAAATACATAACTATAAACAACATCACATTATTTTGTTCTTTTAGATGTTTGTAAATGTTTATATCAATTCTAAGATTTTAAAAGTGATTCAGTAACATGTTAATTAGTTTTTTAGAGTAAATAATTGGATTTAAAACTAATGCAATAAATTATTGTAAGCAAAAGCAAAGTAGAAATTATAATAATAGTAGGGGTTGTCAAAAGGGTAAAATTTAGAAAGGACAATGGAAATTTGATCCTTAAATGCACATTGTCAATAGAAAGATTTACCATAGAATAGGCATAAATCAGTAGGCAATGAAACACAAATGCAGGGAAATAGCTATGATAGGTAGTGTTTGCAAGAGAGAATGCAGTTACAGGAGGTTCAACCAAACCCACAAATATTTAAAATTATAGTTCAAAACTAGCAGAGAAACTACAGCTTAGCTAAAGGAGTTATGTACGGTAATTTACTTAGACAGGGAGAAACATGTGCACTTCGTATAACTGGAAAACTCTTCCTGTACATGATTGTTAAATATTGGCAGTTATTTTTTGCAAACATGATTTATGTTTATGCACTTATTAAAGATTTATTTCATTGATCTCTAAAAGTAGTTTTCTTTGTAATTTAATGATAAAATTTATTTCCCACCCTTCATACTTTCCCAATAACAACATGTGCACAAATAGGGTTAAAGACTTAGAAACTCCTTTTATGTAAAGAATAACTATAAAAAATGATTTCATACACTTAGAAAGAAAGTTTGAATAGGGATTGCCTTCTTAAATATTCCTGTAAATTTCTTAACTATTATTTAGACATGTATTCTATAGAATTTTATACACTTTATGTCACAACACGTTTATTTATTTCCAGTTATATTTTGTCACGTTTTTGAATGAGTAAATTATTCAAACTTTAGTAAAGAAATGAAAATTAATAGTTAGTATAGTATGATCAGATATCGGTTTTTAACAAAATTCTCTATGAATACAAACAGTTTCAGCTTATCCTTCTCTTTCATTGCAATATCACATACTGTTTGTTATGTCACATGGATAATATATTATTGTTATTAGTAGTAAATTGAGGAACATTTGTTTATAAATTGATACTCAGTCCCTTGTTTATCGTGTGATGTTTTTTACTAGGAACATGCATATCATGGAGTTAAAAAACATTCGCAGCATTTTATAAAATATGACAAAATATATAGATGCAACTTAATAGTTGCAAGGAAAGAAAAATAATAAAATTCCGCCTGCAGTATGAAGCTTTCATTTAGTGTGCATCTGGCTGTATTAATAATTTAAATAAACATAACGGAAACATTTAAAAATGTTATTTACTATGGAATTAAGTCTGTTCTATCCAAGAATATTCTTAATATAAATGTGAAGTTATTCAATACATTCCTACTACATCCTATATTGATCTGACAGAAAACTGAGTTTTACAGCAAGTATCCATGTTCTACTTTGGATAGTTCTCGTCAGCATCACTAACAAGGTGTCCAAAAAGTCCCGGGTCGGTTAAGTATTTTTCAAAATATTTAAAATAAAGCTACAAAACCTTACACAAAGTTACTAGAAAAAAAATCTATTTTATCACATATTCAGTGATCCGCTACTTCCTCAGAAGGGGCGGCCCGCTAGGAATCAGAAGAAAATCTTAAATGTAAGCATAGGTTGATATGCATATAAAATAAAAGGTCTTTATTAGTAGAATACAGAGCCGAAAACCCGACCTCAAACCAATAACCGAGTCAAAAATGACAGCCGTTCAAAGATGGCTTGAGTTTGCAACTTATGATAATGTAAAAAATACACTGATGAGCTTTTTGATTTTAACTTTACTAAACAAAAACTTTTTACAATTGTAAGTTATTGTAAGGCATTACGTAAATGTTGAACGGCTGTCATTTTTGACAAGGTTATCCGTTTGAGGTCGGGTTTGCAGCTCTGTATTCTACTAATAAAGACCTTTTATTTTATATGCATATCAACCTATGCTTACATTTAAGATTTTCCTGTGACTCCTATCGAGCCGCCCCCCTGAGGAAGTAGCGGATCACTGAATATGTGATAAAATTGATTTTTATACCCAGTAACTTTTTGTAAAGTTTTGTAGCTCTATTTTAAAAATTTTGAAAAATATTTAACCGACCCGGGACTTTTGGACAACTTGTATATGTATATATAATGCTTTCTATCCTATACAAACAAGAATATAAATCGATCAGACCAACATTTTCATAACAACGAAACATTAAAATGTAATTTACGCATTCATTACGAAAAATCTTTTATCTAAGAAATTTCTGATATGATTGTAAAGGTTTGCGTTAGGAAATAGAGCCTTTAACACAGTAACAGCTCCAACTATCCTGATGTTTATCTGTTGGTATCGAAATAAGTAAATTGATACCTGGTACTATATTGCCTTTCTTAAAATTGGATCTGTTATATACTGGTCATCAGTTGCGTTATAGATTTTTAGATAATGAATTTTCGCAATTTTAGCGGATCATCGTTAGGAAATCCTTGAAATAGTATTCAAGATGTAAAATTCCCAAATTCCGTTAGTTTCGGTGTAACGTGTTTGGGATATTGGCTCCTGTTCGTCGTTAAGGATCATTCCTTTCTAGTCTACACTACTTGCAGTTCGTATGTTTTTGTGTGCGAATTGTTTGATATCTTGGCTCACTACTGTGCAGTAACATCCCTTTAGTAAGTCCTTCTCAGTCCTGACTCCATGCAGTTTGCCTGATTTCAATTAATTATTTAAATTTTCAGTGGCAGGCCATGCCACATATTTTAAGAAGTTCTTGGTATATATTTACTGAAAGGAGAGATTTCATTGGTCGAAACGTAGTGGAAAATATTTCTGGTTCAAGTGTTTCTGAACGTATATAGAACTTTCCTAACATGAAAATTTGCAGTAATCCTTTAACTTTATTTACAAGTCTAAAAAGCAGTTATGAGAGTAGATATTAAGTTTTTTAAGAATATTTAAAAGGATAGTAAACATACTTTTTGAACATAATAATTTGTACAGTAAGACATGAAGCCTAATTATCTGTAATTCAAAAAGATCTTTAATAAAATCTCTACTTATGGTCTCGTTGAAGATTTAATTTCTAATACCTTGCGTGCCGTTGGGACGTGTATTTTCTCAACACAACCATTTACTGTTAAGAATGACACGTATCGCATACCCTAGATGAGCCCAATCAAGCGGGGATTCGATCCAGGCGTCTAAATTTTATTCTTTTGGATTATGTATGGCAGTTGGGTTCAGATATATTGCTATCACCTAAGGTGGTGGTAACGTTCAAGCATTTAGTAAATCATCATTACCCAACTGGGCCTTGAAAAAAATTAAGAATTTGAAATAAAATGATGTCGTTAAATAAGATATTTACTATCATCAATTAAAGAAAAGACAAAAGTGTAACTACCTAGATCTCTATCTAAATCAAAGCTACCTCAAATCGCAACACACTGTATGCTATGTAAAAATAGTATGAGCAAAAGTAATATCAACACTAAGAACAATATATAATGTTTGGTCAGTATCGTATTTACATATATTAAGTAAGAAAAGTGTAAGAGAAATAATAGTAGACCCAGAGCAATAATCTATTTGTTAGGTCCGTATTGCACGAACATAGATTAAGTAAGATAGTAAGTAAAGTAAAGAGCCAATAATACCAATAACCAATAACCAATTTAAAGGTTAGGTCCGTATTGCACGAACATAGATTAAGTAAGATAGCAAGTAAAGTAAAGAACCAATAACCAATTTAAAGGTTAGGTCCGTATTGCACGAACATAGATTAAGTAAGATAGTAAGTAAAGTAAAGAACCACTAATCTTAAATTTAAAGATTAGGTCCGTATTTCACGAACATAGATTAAGTAAGAAAGTAAGTAAAGGAAAAGAATACAAAGAATAATACGTTATAAGTAAATTTCGTGTGGCACAACATATAAAAAACGATACAGAATATTAATGAAAGGTTAATTATGTATAGTATAGTAATTGAAGTAATATATTACCAATAGCAAGAAGAAATCGATACGTCCGTATCTCACGAACAAGTCGGCAGGAGTGAGGTTAAGATCGCAGCGCAGTGTACGTCTTATCGTCGTGATAGAATGGTGTAGAATGACCTCTCGCTCCTCTGCTGGCCGGTCCATCTGACGAGTTTGCGTTGGAGCGCATGCGCGACTTATCGTTCATGCCGCAACCCGTCAAGCGGCGAACATGTCGTGGCACGATAGCTGAGGCGAACTTGTTTTATCGATCCCGTTAAGCATTGTTGACGGGAAAAACTAATCCCACAATAAATCTTGAATGGACGACCCAAGATAATAAAAAAAAAATACACTGTACATTTTAGTACCTCACACCCCCCTCTTTCTTTCGGGAAGAGAACAAAGCGAACAAAATTAAACATCTTCTTAGTTCAATTCAACCATTTTCTATTTTTAAATGTAAAACTATATTAGTAAGATGTAGAAACTAAATTAAAACAAAGGAATTATTTACTTAAAAAATATAAATAAACTAACGTTCTTTTGCTCTGAACCCACAAAATTGTGTACTAAATTATAATAAACATGATATAAAACAATAAAAAGAACTCTCAAAAAGAACACCATTTTGTTGATAATTCTATATAAATGTAGTAATAAAGTTGAAATGAAAACATGAAAACGAAAACTTTAACCCGTTTCTGCCCAAATTATATTTTTTGTCAGATTTTTTTGGTGGCCTTTGGTTATTTGCTTTATTAATCAGTTATTTACTATAGTTTTTAGTATGAAATATGTAAAATTTAATAATAACAATAAATTATAGCATGTCGACATATGTCGACAGTGGGCATGAACGGGTGCAGTTAGAGAATAGAGGCTAATGTAGACATTTGTCGACAGTGGGAATGAAAGGGGTGGTTTTTAAAATAAGTTAAAAAATGAAATAATGATGCTTTTATTGTTCCATTACAGTATTTATGAATAGATTACATATCAGAAAGGATTGTATAAGAGATTACTTCCTCAGGAAGTATGGAAAGGCTCCGCACAAAGCACATGGCATCCAACTTGACAAGTCTTGCACCGTTTCCTTGTTGCTTTGGAACACAGTGCGCAGCGAATTTGCTTTTGAACTGTTTCTAAATGATGATCTTTTCCACTGAATCGGATTTCAGGCAACACCCTACTGGATACTGTCTGGCTTGGCCGTCCTGCAGAGGATCGATGGCTTGTGCATGTTCGCATGTACGTACGGACAATGTAGCGGGTGAATCCAAGAAGATCTAATTGTTCTTCAGCTCCTTTTGGCGTCATTCTGTATAAAATTCAAGCATTATTCATACTCACATTCAGCATGTATGCAACCATTGGCCAATACCACTTTTTGTTGCGAATATGAATACGGTAGGTAGATACATTTTCATCTAGCCTATCCACCCCACCCATATTCATATTGTACCAATTGACACAGTTTTGGCTGTGGCACAACGATGTGTTTTTTATTGCTAGAGGACCAACGCTTTGCTTTCCCCTCAGGATGAACGCCTGTTGCTGTCGACGCTATAGTAAAAAACACTGTTGTCCATGTATCTTACAAGTGTTATGTTGGTGTCTGTGTCAGTTATTTGATGGAAAGTACCTCTTGGTTCTTTCTTGAGATCTTGAGGTTTACGAAGAGGGGCATCCTCAACTCTGTCTACCCTTGTGGTCCCTGTACCATGATATCCCCTGTTTTTTAACGCTTCAAGCAGTTTTAAAGATGTAAAGAAGTTGTCGAAAAAACAAACTATATTTTTCTGTCCTGTGGGAGTTCAGATATAAGATCAATGACAACTGAGCCTCCCACACCGAGCTCAGGAATAGTTGCTCCAGTCGCTTTGCCCTGATACGGTTCCGCTTGAATAGCGTAGCCTAACCTTGTAGCTAATATCCAAACTTTATATCCGAATCGGATAGGCTTCCCATGGATATGTTGTTTCAACCCGTGCCTTCCAAAATAAGGTACCATGGATTCATCAATGGATAAGTAAATGTCACCTGGGAAGTAACGAAGCCATCGCTCGTTCAGCATGCACATAACAGAGCGAACTTTGGCAAACTTGTCATCTTTGTCTAATTTATCATTTTCACAGAAGTGAATGTTTTTCAAGATATCCTGAAAACGATTACGTGAAATTGCACGTGAAACTGCTTCATGATGTGTGTCCTCTGCCGTTTCCCAGTACATTCTGTAACGAGCCATAGTGTTGTATCCTGATAGAAAAAGAATGGCGAAAAAACAGACGTATTTCATTTTTTGATGTAGAAAAGTTTATGTTTCCTTTTTCTAGGGAATATTGATTAGTGCAATAAACAATGTACTCTACGACCTCGTCATCAAAGAACATTTCAAACAGTTCTACAGGAGAATAATCATTTGACAAGAAATTCGCACGAGTAAAACTCTATAGAGCTTACATCTGCAATGTCTTTTTCTTCCCATGTACGTTTTGACTTATTTCCTTTCACCTTCTTTTTTGTTCTAACATCTTTTATTTGTTTTCTTTTTTTAGTTCTGTTCTCTAACGTATTTTTACTAACTTTTCCTTGGGTTTCTTCTTCAAAAACAACATCTACGCTTACTACACTGTCATCTTCGTCCACAGGTTCCTCAAATTTCTTATCTTCTACTTGTTCCACTTCTTCTTGGTCACTTTTTTCTTCAGGTATTCCACCCAATTCTTATTGTAACTAACCCATCTTCAGTTAATGTTCTTCCTATCAGCTCACCACCAGCTCTGAGTTGGTTGCCAGATAAATGATTTATGTTGCCACTATCATCGTCATCGGAAATCACAGTCACTGAGGGCTGGATTATCTGGTGGCTCAATAAAAAATGTTGGATCTATAATATTTTCACTCTCTTCCAATATATTAGCGATGTCAGCTACCGTCAACCTAAAAAAAAAACAATTTGTTGTAATGGACATCGACCCCTACCGCTGGTGCCCACTGTCGACATTTGTCGACATCAATATTTATGATTGTAAAATCGATACCCTAAAACAATATTTTACACGTTCAACACAGTAATACGTCATACACATATCTTATATCACTATAAATAGCGTACGGTAAATAATATTATTATTTACAAGGTTGTAATACACTTACCTGTCTATCAGTGACATAGTGAGGCTGAGAGTCAATCAGTAGAGTTGTTGACACAAAAGCACCAAACTAGCCACTGCCGCGGCGCATCAACTGCTAGTTCAGAGATACCAACATAACAGCGGGATATTATCGTAAGAGTCCTAGACAATCAAAATTTCCCCACAAAAAAATATTAAGTTGCGTGTCGACAAATGTCGACAGTGGGAAGAAACGGGTTAAAAATGCCTAACCTTTTATAATAATGTTGTCAAAACTCGAAAAAGTAAAATGTTTTCAAATTGATAAAGAGACACACTTCACTGCAGAAAGTTTAGTTGCCTTGAACGAAATAAAACAAAATATTAATCTTCGGTTATAAAAAATAAAACATTTTCTTCTTGGTGGCTTAAATATACTAATGGAATAACCAATTCAGCGCAATTCAGGTGGCAACTTTCGCACATCTATTCTGACAAAAAGTGCCCGTCCGGATTGAATACCCGAATCCTTTTTGGACGATATCTTTTTTGTTTGTTTGAAGTGGCCTGCACGTTTCTGACGTTCAACGAGCAATCCAGGACGTGCTTTATTTCTTCTGGGGCTTCAGTTTTCTCCGGTTGTGGTGGTTGGGTTAGTTGTGGAGTGTCTCGAATTGTGGTAATGCAATTGGTGCTGGAATTTAAGTTTGTCTTAGGTGACGTTTCTTGGAAATCCATTCCTAGTTCGTTGTCTACCCATTCTGAATCTTCCATGATCGAAAGGCATGGAGAAGATGCTCTCGACAACGTCACATCGCATTTATTTACCATCTCGAAGTCATCCTCGGCGGCGGCTTCTTTTTGGATGTTAACATCTTGATGCGATGAGTCTGGCGTTGGACCACTTTCCTTCCTCAGTTCATCCATTTCATGGCCTGAAAGACACTTGGTTCTATTGCTGGTAGATATTGCGTTTTTAACTTCCCTATCAGGCGGATTTGAAAAGGTAAACCGAGGATTCGTTTCCCTCATAATTATTGTCGATGGCTTCCTTGAGGGCTTCCAGCATCGGGTCCCATGCCATCACTACAGTCCGACGACCTTCGGGGAAACATACTGTGAGTTCTGACGTTTCAGGCTGAGTAGAGGGAAATCGACAGTAAACTTGGATTTGTTTATAGCAGAGAAATCCTTGTCTGATTCCTTGTTGTATAACTAAATCTAACCCTTTATGTTCATCTGCCCTTAAGTTTGCAATAAGGTTTATATTGATATCATTTACGTCATTTTTGCGTTTCGCGTTTTGAAGACGGTGTGTTTATATAAACTAAATTTAACTCCTTTATTATATCCATACCTAAAACTAAGGACGTAGTAAGGTTTGGAACATACAAGAGTTTTGCCTCAATATGGGCTTCGTTAAACCTCCAAGTTAACCAAATACGAGTGTTTTACATAGGTTTTTAAAGCCATTGGACATTTGCAAAGGTATATGTGTATTTTGGGGTTTTATAGAATTATATTTTAAATGATCTACTAAATCTTTGTGCCTACTATGCTAACCATAGCAACCAGTATCAATCAGAGCATCAAATGTTTTTCCAAGAATGTTAACAGTTACATACGGTCGAACAATCATGTAGCTTCTCAAGTCCGAAACTACCCGAGTAGTGTGTTAATTCTTCTGCACAGGAGATTTTCCTCGTTGGAGGTCGCGTTGGAAATTATATCAGGATGTCAGCTGACCTATTTGGTCTGGGATCCACAAAGCGTTTCCCGAATTACATCGGCAATCCGTTGTTTTGACACCTTCCGTTTTGCAGTTATGGAGTCTCTTAGGTTTAGTACACTCACTGAATCTGTGTCCAGTTTCTTCGCAGTTCCAGCAAATTGGAACAGCCTCTCTACGGATATTCCTAGTAGAAGGGTTCACTGTAGGTCCTGGACCTGAATTTGACTTTACCTCGCCGAGCCTGTTACTGTTTCTGATCGTTTTGTAAAGTAGCCGCTTGTGAATATTGCAACCGTTTGAACCAAATTGGGTCTAACCGACTGCCTTAATTGTTGGTGTCCCGGTTTCCATTATATGTCACATATCCTGGGAGTGGGGTTGTACTGGCGATGTATCATTCCTTCCATGCTTACCTGCTTATTTTTGGTGGAATAGTACGCAGTTTCTGGGACCAGTGTTTGTGCAGGGTTAGGTGGAGGTTTGTAAAGAAGACGCTCTCTTTCATAGCTTTCGTAATATTCCGGCTTCTTTAATCATATCCTGTATAGACTTTACATTCCCTCTTCTCATAATTAGTTTATATTCTGGTCTCATATTGCAATAAATACGATCGAGTTTTTCTTCTAGTTTATATCCCTCCTCTTCGTCGAATTAGTGTGGTTATAGCCACAATAAAGCTACGGAATGGTTCAGCCTCTCCTTGTGTACGCTGGCGGATTTCATCCTCAAGATTGCGTCGGTAACCTGGGGGTAAGTATTGCATCTCAAACGAAATCTGAAAAATCCTCAAAACTATCCCAACATTCTCTATGGTTTCTATACCACAACAGGCTTTTCCTCGTAATAGTTCGGGAAGAGCTCTTAAGATTTCTTCTTTGGATATATCGTAACATTCCATTAACTCGTTAAGTCGCTCTATGAAAGATACTGGATCTCCATTTCCTTCGTAATGCAGATTCCATTTCCTGGCAATATTGCATATATGGGCCTGAATTTTTAGCGCTAAAGGGGGCAGTATCCCGCAACTCGTTACTTTGAACTCCGTTATCTATTGATACCGTAGTGGTAAAATATAGGGATCGCGGGGAGCTAAATAAGAAACGGCCGCCCGTATTAGGATTTAAAAGTGTAAATGGACTTTGGCTTGCCGGTTGTAAAGGTTCTTGCTGAATATGATTGGTTTCGGATGAAGACATTTATTTTTAAAATGAACTAAAACTCTTTTTACTGTTTCCTGCACTAGCGCTCGGGGAAAGACCCAAGATTTCTCGAAAACTGGCAAGTTCAAGTTGGGATGAATCTTCCATTCTGGTATTAAGAGTAGAGGCAGCAGGAATAGTTGAGATACCCTGAACCTCGGTATTTTCAGCACTTAAAGAGTGTATTATCTAAACCTTTTGTATATGTAGAGGGAGTTCGAAACTAATCCTTGGCTCCTTAAGAAAGTCACAAAAAGAGAGCGTAGATCTTCACTATTTCCTTCGATTGGTAACCCATATTTTGACATTTCTTCCATCAACTCAGGCTTCTTCAGATTATAAATCCATCCAACTTTTTCGGAACTTCCCCTCATCGTGGTTTGTTTCCCTGAGGCTAATGATTCAGTAGTAACGGGCAATACTTTTGGTATTGTACCGGAATGGACTTGACTTGATGGATCAGTAGACGTTTTTAGTCGTTGTGGTAGCAACATTTGGCGTCTTTAAGAGGGCTAGTAATAGCAACATCTGTAAAAGTTCCAGTCTGTGAGTGTGACTTATTATCCTCACTCTTAGGGTCAGTAGTTTTCGAACGACCAGTAGGCAGTATATTTGAATGAAATAGAAGGCATAAGAGCATCCAGATACGGAGAAAGCTCAATGAGAAACATGATGTGTAAATGTAGATACGGTAGGACTAAAATAGAATATGAGTCTAGATATTTAATTTTTATCGGTTGTTTTTTACGTGACGATCACTGTAATGTAAACAATCAGTCGAGTCTGTTCGAATATCCGTCCCTGTTCGGGCGCCATATTGTGACGTGTATTTTCTCAACACAACCATTTACTGTTAAGAATGACACGTATCGCATACCCTAGATGAGCCCAATCAAGCGGGGATTCGATCCAGGGGTCTAAATTTTATTCTTTTGGATTATGTATGGCAGTTGGGTTCAGATATATTGCTATCACCTAAGGTGGTGGTAACGTTCAAGCATTTAGTTAAATCATCATTACCACAACTGGCCTTGAAAAAATTAAGAATTTGAAATAAAATGATGTCGTTAAATAAGATATTTACTATCATCAATTAAAGAAAAGACAAAAGTGTAACTACCTAGATCTCTATCTAAATCAAAGCTACCTCAAATCGCAACACACTGTATGCTATGTAAAATAGTATGAGCAAAAGTAATATCAACACTAAGAACAATATATAATGTTTGGTCAGTATCGTATTTACAAATATTAAGTAAGAAAAGAGTAAGAGAAATAATAGTAGAACCCAGAGCAATAATCTATTTGTTAGGGTCCGTATTGCAAGAACATAGATTAAATAAGATAGTAAGTAAAGTAAAGAACCAATAATACCGATAAACAATTTAAAAGGTTAGGTCCGTATTACACGAACATAGATTAAATAAGATAGTAAGTAAAGTAAAGGGCCAATAATAGACTACCAATAACCAATTTAAAGGTTAGGTCCGTATTGCCACGAACATAGATTAAGTAAGATAGCAAGTAAAGTAAAGAACCAATAATACCAAATTTAAAGGTTAGCTCCGTATTACACGAACATAGATTAAATAAGATAGTAAGTAAAGTAAAGAACCAATAATACCGATAAACCATTTAAAGATTAGGTCCGTATTGCACGAACATAGAGTAAGTAAGATAGTAAGTAAAGTAAAGAACCAATAACCAATTTAAAGGTTAGGTCCGTATCGCACGAAACATAGATTAAGTAAGATAGTAAGTAAAGTAAAGAGCCAATAATACCAATAACCAATTTAAATGTTAGGTCCGTATTGCGACGAACATAGATTAAGTAAGATAGTAAGTAAAGTAAAGAACCAATAATAACCAATAAACAATTTAAAGGTTAGGTCCGTATTACACGAACATAGATTAAAATAAAGATAGTAAGTAAAAGTAAAGAGCCAATAATACCAATAACCAATAACCAATTTAAAGGTTAGGTCCGTGTTGCACGAACATAGATTAAGTAAGATAGTAAGTAAAGTAAAGAGCCAATAATACCAATAACCAATAACCAATTTAAAGGTTAGGTCCGTATTGCACGAACATAGATTTAGTAAGATAGCAAGTAAAGTAAAAGAACCAATAAACCAATTTAAAGGTTAGGTCCGTATTTGCACGAACATAGATTAAGTAAGATAGTAAGTAAAGTAAAGAAACCACTAATCTTAAATTTAAAGGTTAGGTCCGTATTTCACGAACATAGATTAAGTAAGAAAGTAAGTAAAAGGAAAATAATACCAAGAATAATACGTTATAAGTAAATTTCGTGTGGCACAACATATAAAAACGATACAGAATATTAATGAAAGGTTAATTATGTATAGTATAGTAATTGAAGTAATATATTACCAATAGCAAGAAGAAGAATCGATACGTCCGTATCTCACGAACAAGTCGGCAGGAGTGAGGTTAAGATCGCAGCGCAGTGTACGTCTTATCGTCGTGATAGAATGGTGTAGAATGACCTCTCGCTCCTCTGCTGGCCGGTCCATCTGACGAGTTTGCGTTGGAGCGCATGCGCGACTTATCGTTCATCGTTCATGCCGCAACCCGTCAAGCGGCGAACATGTCGTGGCACGATAGCTGAGGCGAACTTGTTTTATCGATCCCGTTAAGGCATTGTTGACGGGAAAAACTAATCCTACAATAAATCTTGAATGGACGACCCAAGATAATAAAAAAAATACACTGTACATTTTAGTACCTCACACCGTCTCTTACGGAAGATGAATATTTTGTAATTCTTAAAAAAATGTTGGAAAATTTATGTGCAGTATTAATGTGGCATGCTTATTGTTGCCTATTAAATATAAGAATTAAAAAACATAGAGTTGATATAGAGTTTGGACATTTTCTATTAAAGTTGGTACTTTATTTAGTTAGGGCTGATTTTCGGTTTAATTGTAAGGTTGAATGTTTATTTATCGTAAGTTTTAATTCAGTACTTTATACAGAATGCTTCATACAGATTACTAGTTACATCATATACAGTTTTGTAGCTACGTATTAAACTGTTAAATAATAATATTTATTATTTTGATATTATTATAATTAGGTAACACAAATGTACCTTGGTATAAAACAGAATATATATTTTGATATATATTATTAATACTTCACTAAAACTGCCATTACAAAGTTAGTGAAGCTATTAAAGATTACATTCCGGTGTATCTAAAGATAAATCCATTACAAAGTATCAAACTGATTCCGCTCGTTACAATGACGTCTCGCAGTCAAACATGAACGGTGAATGTAGTGAATGTCAAAACTCAAACTAAGTTATCGTGGTTGATATTTTGATTGAATGTTAATTAAGTAGAAACACCTATCAACATCAGAAACATTAACTCGCTCCATGCTGTAACCGACATATTATGAAAAGAGTGGATATAGCAATTTTGATTACATGTTATACATGTAATATATTCCAATACTTATGAGATAATTTCCATGCGTAAAATTAAGCGAGCAATGGTTTAAGTTATCCAAAATAGTTGTAAGTATAAATAGTGGTTTTTAATTGTAAGTAGTCTCGTTATTATCAACATATAATGGGTGTGTTTTATATAGTTTTACTACAATTTTAAATTTTATTCCAGCACAATAACTTTGGATAAGTTTGAAAACTCGTCACTTCCAGGGCGGTTTTTATAACTTAACAATACTTTTATGTATTTGGTACGTGTTTCGAGTTAGTTATTGGCGATGAATGATTAACATCGTAGATAACACTAAATTATATAAGACGATGTGTCAAAGTCAAACTTCATCGGAACATGATGTACGTTATGAAATGAGCTATACGCCTTAAATTAGAGGGACCAGAGTACTCACAAGAGAGTAGTCATTGAAGACTAAAATAGTCAGAAGAAGAAACTCAAATCATGTCACAGCACATTGCATTGCGCGATACAAAAAATATCTCTGGGAATATAATTGTATAAAAGATGTGAATGTAATGATTAAGTTTGATTTGGAAAATTTTACTTTAGTTATTCTGCTATAAATACACCACTTTAACTTAACTTTTCCAGAGTTAACAAATTATTTACAGTCCTCTTTAATTTAATTAAATATTATTAATATATTTTAATATAAATACTTTAAATATCATTCAATTATTAAATCTTATTGGCAATAAGATTAATTACGTATCAAATTCTGATTATCAGAAAATTAAATGGTAAAGGAACTTGCAAGTATTATATATTATAATTATACAATATTCAATTAACGTTACCCTTCGATTTCAAGTAGTAATAAATAAAAAACCATATTTCTTTTATCAAATACATCATGTAGGTCACTGATTTTGTAAAGATTAATGAACTGTAACAGATTTTCTTTCTTACTAAATGTATTTAGCGTATATTCTTAAAATATTTTGTAGAAGTATTAATTAACATGTGTAACGAAAGCCGAAATAGTTAAAAGTTCAAACTCGACAGTTCATTGAAATAGTAATCAATCATTTTAAAGCTTAAAGGTAAATATAACAAGATATTGTTATGCCACATCAAGTCATATATTAGGTTTCGATGAGGTAGCATTCAAAATTTAAAAAATCTCTAGTCTCATTCACTATGACAGATACGCTACATTTGTTAATATGCCAAATATCAAAATACCATATGATGTTACTCAGCGTTGTTTACAAATTTTATGTACACTTTAATTTTATCATTATTATCATATAATGTAAAGATTTAACTAATGCTCTGCCTAATCTTATGAAGTGAGAATCATTATTTCAAAATCTCTAAAAAATGTATGAAAGGAAATTAATTATTTAGAACACTGTGACAAGTAAACTATTTCCAAATCATATGAGATATAACTTAGAATTAGCTATATAGGCTATGTGTGGCCTGTCGTATAACAAGTGTCGCTAACATTGAATTACAACTTTAGAATCTACGGCTAATTTGGTTTTTTTATATATGTGTTACTATGTCAAATGTTAAACATTTTCTAATGATTGTACTACGTCTCCTAACAAAATTATTTATTCCGCGATTTTTCTCATAATCGCCATGTTTATCTATAAGAGTATTTTAAAATTAGTCAGTAATATTCACCGAAATTCCATGGAGCCAATACTATAAAGCAAATAAAAGTTTTATTAAAAGCCTCAAGTCTATAAATCAGTTTTTTACTCGATGTATCGTGCTAAAAGTTTAAAGGATTTACAGACAAATAGAAATAAATTTTTTTTTTTTTAGATATTTAAGTGATAGATTCACTAATGCCTGGCAAAGAAGAAGAAGGTATTTTCAAACGCCACGTGAACCTCTCACTTGTCATTTTTAATTAAGTGTATTTAATTTTCTAAAACTCAGCAAATGAATCTGGTAATATAATACGAAACAATCATTATAACAAAACGTTTATGTTACCGAGTGGTTATCAATTACAATTTATTTCCTTACGTAGGAAGATTATGGTGGGTGGAAATTTAAAATGTCAACTAAATCATCTAATAACGGAAACATGTAAAGGAAAAATAAAATTCAGCCTGTTTAAATTTTAGTAAACTATAGTTCATTTTTACTCAAAGGACTACGTCATTCATTAGATTTGCCTCTAATAAAGAGCTACACGTATTAGTTTAAGTTTCCACTCTTTACTGTAGAATAGCTTATTAGGCATTTTTATAAACGGTGTCATATTTATAGTCTAATATTTATATTTAAACAGTTTGAAAGTTTTGTATTCTGAAAAAAATATATTTTTATATATCTAGTTGATATAAGTAGTAAAAGAATATAAATATTTTTAATTGTTATCTTTAATTGTTTCAGACCTTCAATCGTCAAGCACAA
>NW_025781849.1:0-39409 GCF_021130785.1 Homalodisca vitripennis | reverse complement strand
ACAAAGAGACAAAATATCATAACAAAATATTGCCAATGCTAATGGTTATAATAACGCTATGGGGACAAAATATTACAGAACAAGAAGCATAAAATACGACTCAGTCAATCAACGAAAAATTAAAAACAGGACAAAGAGCATAAATGTAGTCCGACAATACAGTTTTAACATCCGATGGCGTAGTCTTCAAGGTAATAAAATACACCAGTTGAGATGTAAATCTCAGAACTCGGACAAAAACACTCAAACCAGCATTTACAAACTAACTCGTTCCTATTGTCCTAGTTTTTTATATCGGACAGGCAGGCAGGTCGTGTAGCAAAACATTTGAAGAATATTCCCAGAAACAAATTACAAACGCAGATTTCTTCGTTCGTTTTCCTCAACATGTTTTGGATGAGAACCACACAATAAAAGGAAAAATGTTATTTTCGAAGTTTTACGTCAATGTCTCAAAGGAAGGCAACTAAATACGCCTGAAGAGTACGAAATGTATAAGCATTTTTAAAGGAATCCTTTAGGCGAACCCATGTTACATGGGGAGCTACAGTCCAGCACCCATTATTTAAAACAATACTCCATTGTAACAGCGAGCGCCTTGCCAACCGACAATGCAGCGGGAACTGGAATCGCCCAGTGTCAGTTGTACTGTCCTGTCTTCTGCCGGCCGTGATGTATCATGTTTAATGTTCCTCTGTGATAGGCCCATCAAATAGTGTGTGTTCCGTTATTGATTTACGTATTCGTTTTGTTTTGTGCCTTGTTCATAAATGTTAACTATGATGACTCCGGATGGATTATCTATTGACGCCAGAAGATGTCTTACTACAAGTAGAAATATTATAGTAGCGTTATGACTACTGTTTGATGAAGGTATGTTCATAGTTAATTTCAATATTCAATTCACAGTTCAGGGCTATAATAATGTGGAAAATAATATATAAACGTGCCTACTTTGAGGGTTATCTTACCATTAGTGTTGTGAAAATTAAAGGTCTAAACAAAGTTATGGATATTCAGTTTGACATTTCGAGATGAGTGACACATGTGAACCTTTCTTTACGACTAGACCGGAGGTATTTAATTTATAAAGACTAACCAAATATAGAATAACTTCTACTGAATAAACCCTTATTAAATTAGTAAATCACTTTTTATAATAATATTTTTTTATTTGCAAATCGCAATCTTATTAGTTCCAATTTACATGATTTCATTAATATCACTTTGAGGTATGCATGACATTCTGGAATCCATGTTTCAGATTTTCTGATTATAATTAATACAGTTTATTCAAAAATTTTTAAATTATTACATTAAACATTAGCTTAGTTGTATTATGTTCAATATTGAACATGATAAATAAAAATGTTATTAGTTTTATTAGTTAATTAGGCTTGCGACTAAGTGTTACTTTAAATTTTTATAACATTTTTTGAAAAATAGATTTAAGCTCAAGCTAATTTATTCAAATATTTTCAATCAAACTAAAAATAATTAAATTTTATTCGGTATCATTACGTTTAATAAATATTTGATCTCATAAAAGGTATTTTTTAATCGTGACTTCGTGAATTAAAGAAGTAAACTCGCAAAGAAGAATGAGTTTTGAAATACCTCGAGGTCACAACGGAAGCAAAAACATGAGTCAAAGTAAATCAAGGTGTATTTAGTTTAAACAGTTTTCAGTTGGTTATATGCATGTTAGGGTTGGCCTTCGAATAAAAAGTCTAGAATGTGGTATTTATCTACATAAACTAATACAATTATAAATCACCTGTAAAATATTCTTCAATTTCCTTAAGTGTTTTCCCGTGTGTCTCTGGAAGGAAGTAGTATAGGAACACGGTGCCGAGCAGTGAGCAAACAGAGAAGAAGGAAAATACGGGAAACGCTCCAAAAGAAAAGAACCGCCTCAGGGTAGAGTTTCACCATGAAAACTGACTCGATGAATGCGATAGAAGTTGTCAGTCCATTCGCAATCTGTGAAAAATATTTAAAGGGTGATTCTTTTTAATTCAAAATGATAATTTTTTTATTCTTGAATTATATCAAGCTAAAACGCTTTCACATCTCATTTACGACAAGAAATCTCAATATTTATTGCTAAGTACATTTTTTTTGTTCTCTTAGCACAAGAAGCTTATAAATTGCACTTAGTCCTATAAGAACCTTAGCGCTGCTCACGGAATGACAAGATATTCAAGATGGGTAAAAGTTAGGGGGTAGAGGCCTTCACCTATCGAGATCCACGATGAAGAATTAGGGCACTAATCTCAAAGTAATGTCCCCCCCGAAGTAGGGGAGGTCTGCTCTGAACCAGCCTCTCCAGTCAAAGCAGGCAGGGGGTGGCACAACCTTGTTGAGGCTAGCAAAAACCTCTGATAGTTAGGGAACGTACCCCACCAAACTCCAACAGTCATCTCCCGCGGTAGACTAGACCTATAGAATTGCCCTTGTACCCCAGAATCTCGACATTTGCTGTTAGTGGTATGCTACTCCTGGACATCCATAAGGTTGCCGAGATTTAAGTGACATATCGGTTTTTTGCTGTGCCCAGAAACCATTAGACCATATCAATACATTTTTTATTTATTTAGCATCTTGCAATTCAAACGGTGTCAGTTTTATTAAGTACCGGAATATATAAAAATATCTCGAAATGCATTCATTTATTGTGTCAAATATGTTGTAAAAATTATAATGGTTTAGCGTTGGAAATTAACAAATAAATACATAAATAAAATGTCACGATCAGACTTCAAGATCATAAGAAATCATAGGTTGTCACTAACCTTAAATTATTGCAAAATAAAACTACTGTATACCTTGTAAATAATGAAGATACCACGTTTCAACATCACTGCCGTGGTGATTGTTGACGATTGATATGCTTATTAATAGTCACAATTATCAGTAATCTCGTTTTAGAGTTGTAGTTGATTCTTATGTCATCCAATTTCACTATACCGGATTTGTCAATTATTCGGAGTTATATCCCGCTCAAAACTCGGTGAGCCACTGAGGCTGTGACTCAATGAGAACATCTATCGGAGACCGTCTACGCGAATTGTGCAAATTTTCAAATTTTTGATGCGCCCAATTCATAATAGGTCGCTCTCCCTTGCTGTTTCCCCTCTGATACGGTGGAAGAAGTTGACAGTTCTATTGCATACGATGGACCTTTCTTATCAATGAAGAAATATTTCTCTTTTTAACTTAAGGTAAGAAACTGTGAAACTTCTCATTGCACTTCCTAGCTTCCAGAGTGACAGGATACTCAGGATGGGTAAGGCTGGGAGTTGGGGCTGTCTCTTGTAAAGATCCCATGAGAAAAGATAACGGGCACTATATCTCAATCATTATCACCTTGGAAGGAGGGGTGTTGTTTCATCAACTCGATCGGGACAGTACTCTCCCTCAAGTACAGTCTAGCAACTTGCATTTAACACTAAGAAAGTTCTACTCACACTCACAGTCGTCCTCCATAGTAAAACTATATCAATCGATTCATCCTTACACCCCAATTCCTCGACAACTGCGGTTAGTGATATGTCGCTCCTGGACATACGAAGTGTTGTCCAGATACAAGTGACACAATCGGTTTTTATTCTACCTAGTATACGTTTTAACTGGAAAGGTGTAAAGCAGCCAGAAGTTATTCTTGTTCTGGGAGAAATTAATATTTACTAACAATATAAAGGCTCAAGCAGTTGGTGCTGCTGTGAACCAGCCTGCCACCGTGTCTCGGCAGTGGTTAGACAGCACATCACTCTCAACAACGGGTGAATTCAGTGTAGATAAGTGTACTTAAAGTACAGATGTCCATCCAACTTAAGTAGAAAATTACCGTACTTCGTTGATACTATTAACATATTCGTCCATGAAACCAGAGTTTCGAACATTACTTACCCCTCGCACATTTGTAGGGAAGATCTCCCCTAGCATAGACCATGGTATGGAGGAGAAGCACAACGCAGCAGGATAGCACATAGACGAGGGACAACTGTCGTGATCATCCAATACGGGAGGGTAAAGAAGGGGTAAACGGTGGCGGCAAGAACCCCAATGCTCACTGCAGTCACGCTTCCAAAAAAAAAGGGCAGGACCTCTTTTGCCGTATCTTTTGAATGTATGCAATTAAAACAGTGAAAACTTGAATAAATTGAAGCTCAAGATTAATAAAATATTCAAACTATTTAAACTACATTATCGTAGTTTATGGAGTTACAGTAAGAGTTTGTAAAGTCCATCTAGAATAAACCAATAATAAAAAGACCCACTCCGTCCGCCATCTTGTTTCTACCGTAACGATCGCTATTTTAATATTGCTCTTTGGTCAGTTCTCAGTGGTTGGTCGTTCAGTGCACACCTATTGTGGCCTGCATTCTTCAGTTCGTTCTTAATCGTAAATATTTTTTCCTTTACGTAATCGTTTATTATTCTACTTTTGTTGATATCTACCTATACTTTAGTTGTTTTTTATTGTTTTTTATATAAAGTACAATTTATTTGAATCATTTTTTCTGAGTTGTTTCCATACTTGAGTAATTATTGTTGTTTGTTAATCTTTATTTTTTATTTGTTGTTATGTTTTGGATATTTATAACTTGTTATAATCTTTGGATACTTATTATTTACTATCAAATTTTTGTATAGGCCTACCTATTTTGTTTACTTTATGTAGATTTTTCATCTGATTGTATTAATTTTTTTCCCGCTGTATTCTACCATCTATGCTTGTCTTTGTAAATTGGCTGCTGCCGTTGGAAATAAATAAATAAATCGTTAGTCGTATTTTTATTGAGTGCATGTTTTAGATGTGTGTACATGGAATTGACATACAACATGGTATCAATTATCCTGAAAAACGCGTATCAAAGCGTTCTGATATGATTTATGATAACCTATATTTTAGTTATGTATTAGGTCAGTTATTCACGTGAGAAAGAGATCAGATTTCAGACATCGAAATGTTGTATTACGGAAACAAAGAATTGTAAATATATGAAAGAACCATGAGAAAAGTTCGTTTACACACCCAATTTCGACTTTAATACACGTATATGACTGTTGATTCATTATGAATTAATCTTGCCACCGAAAACGTCCATTTAAAAACTACATGGAAAGAAATTGTCCCAGTACAAATTTTCACCACCAACAACGTGACCTATTTTTTGTAAACAAATTAAACTGCATTACTAGATTTATTAATGTAATATAAAATGTTATTATCGAGTGAAACCTTTACATACCTGTTGCAGACCCAACTTGTCAGAAGTGTTGCGACCACCCTCATCACCGCTATTGCCAGGGACACTTGGTACGCTTGCACGTCTAGCTGTGCGATTTGACTAAAGTTAACCTGAAAAAACCAAAACATTCAAACAAATAGTTAATTATCAGAAGATTTTCAATTCTGGTGTTTTGATCTTTAATTCGTTCAATATCCTGAGAAAACCTCTATGTTCTTTTACCTCTCGATTTCAAAATCTATAGTTCTTCCCTAGTCGAAGAGAAACCAATTAATGGAGTTATGAATGATCGTGGAGTCTTGCTGGACCTCATATTCTCATCAGACAGCTATGTATCAGTAAACCCGGCCTTAGATCCTTTAGTAAATCTGGAATCTCATCATCCTGCTTTGGATATTGTAATTATATGCTCTGAACATGGAAAATCCAAAAGTAAGATCTCTAAGTATGACTTTAACAACAGTAATGAGGAGGAAATCTTTCGTAACTTGCAACTTTGGCAGTACCCCATACTGACTAGTCCTGAGCAGGTTGAGGCATCGTTTGGAACCTTTTGCTCTAATCTTACTGCCCTGATTAAATTTTATACGCCCTTAAAAGTTTTGTGGGGCTTCTACCTTCCCTTGTTGGTTCTCACAAGATTTGAAGAGACTGGTATCCTTAAAGAAGAAGCTGCATTGCAAATATAAAACAACAAATAGTTTGAAATTATATAGAGAATTTTGCAGTGTGCGGACACAATGTAAGGAACTTACTGCACACTGTTTACCGGCAGTATATTGATTCAGTTGAAAGCGCCATGCGACATAATATTAAGGCCTTTTGGGCTCACATTAACAACACAAAGGACAAAACAGGGATAAATGACACAATGCATCTAAAACGATAGGGCTGTAGATGACCCGCAAGATATATGCGAACTTTTCGCAGAGCATTTTTCATCTGTCTACCAGATGCATGTTGAGTGTCCTTCATATGAGGACCAGTTAACTGCATTTTCTCTTGCAGAATTTTCTATTTCTTCCGTGGAACTTAAGAGAGAGCTGTCCTCCCTGAATGCCAATAAAGGAGCGGGACCTGATGAGATACCTCCGTCAATATTAAGATACTGTAGCTCTATTCTAGCTCCTCACTTAACTTTATATTTCAATGAGTTTTTTGCGGTTGGGGGTTTTCCCTCACTGCCTGAAGACTAGCTACGTTACGCCCATATATAAGAGTTGGAAACAGCTCAGACATAAGAAATTACAGACCTATCTCAATTCAATCGACTCTAGCTAAGGTGTTTGAAGCCATGGTTTTCAATAGACTCTCTTTTTTTGTCAAGAACACTATATCCACTGCTCAGCATGGTTTCTTGAGGGGAAGATCAACCGCCACGAATCTCATTATTTATCAGGATAACATCATATCTGCTTTCAATATAGGAAGTCAAGTTGATAGTGTCTACATAGACCTATCTAAGGCATTTGACAAGATTAGCCATGAACATCTGCTAGCCAAGCTTAGTAGTTTGGGCGTTGTTGGTCCCATGCTACGATGGTTTCGAAGTTATTTGAGTGATCGTTATCAGGTGGTTAGATACAGAGGTTTGAAATCCACAGCTTTCCCTGTGCTTTCTGGAGTCCCCCAGGGTTCCCTCCTTGGGCCTTTGCTTTTTGCCATTTATGTTAATGATATGGTTTCTGTCATTAAACACTCCAAGATATTGCTCTTTGCAGATGATGCCAAAATATACAAGGAGATCACTTCGGAGTCTGATTGCAGAGATCTACAGGCTGACTTGAATGGTGTACTATTGTGGTGTTATAGAAATAAAATGGAGGTTAATGTATCAAAGTGCTCAGTACTTACTTTCTCCCGACGGATGAATGAGGAGACCTTCGAGTACTTTCTTGGAGAGGAACCACTCAGCAGATGTTCTATGATTAAGGATCTTGGGGTGACTATGACATCTTCACTTAATCCTAAAAGTCACATTGACTTTATTAGCCGTAGGGCAAATTCAGCTCTTGGATTTATTATTAGGGTATCCAGAGATGGGTTTTCTTCCCCTGTAGCGCTTAGAACACTCTATGTACAATTAGTTCGCCCCATATTAGAATATTGTTCACCAGTGTGGTCGCCATATCAAATAGGCCATATTGATTCCATTGAGAGCATACAGAGGAAGTTTCTTCGAGTTCTAGGAATGAAACTTGGCTTTCATTATGCGGAGGTTCCTTTGGATGACATCAGCCATCAGTTTGGTCTTCAATCTCTGAGCACCAGGCGGAGGATCAATGATTTACTTCTTCTCCGAAAGATTATTACATCTTCAGTGGATTCTCCTGATCTACTTGGGAGAATAGATTTTCGCTGCTCAAGATTGGCCAGAACAAATCATATGTTTGAGAGGAAATATTGTCAGACTCTGTATTCTTACCACAGCTCAGTGCCACGTCTTCACCGCCTGGGAAATAGCTTACCAGATCACATTGATTTCTTTACTATGTCTGAGGTAACTTTTAAAAAGGAACTCTCCAAGTTTTATTTTTGAAGGGTGATCTGTTTATTCTGGAATTTGTAGAGTGTAGACATATTTTGTACTTGCCTGTTGATTAGAACCATTTCTGTATATATTTATAATATAATAAGGTTTCTTAATGCTTGTAATGATTTACTACGTCTTTTTAATTATTTATTTAAATCAATTGCATGGTCTGTTAATTTGTGTTTGGTCTATAAGAGTATGTATTTAATAGTAATAAGGGCGGAGGTAACCTCATATACATAGAATTAGATGCCTGTATTGTTAGCCATTTAAATCCAAACTGTAAATTTATCATGTAATATAAAATGGTGTTAACCGTATACAATAAATAAATAAATAAACTTATGAAGCAAGATTCAGAGCTCGAGGGCCTTTCAATCATTATATCACACATACGATCAGAAGACAGACAATGTCACTATTTTAGAAAGACCTTGCCTAGTTCTTGTCTTTACATACATTGATGGTGTAACGGCGTATGTTGGCAAAATTAGTTATAATTTTGCTGTTGCATGATGATATAATGTAACAAAGGAATTGCAGTACAAAATAACAGCATTAAGCTACATGGTCTTTAAACTTTGTTTGACTTTTTCAATTAGTTAAATATTCGTTATTAAATGTATTAGCCTAACTCATTAGGAGGATCAATATAACGGTATTAAGAACATACCCGAGTAGCCGTAGAAGTACCAGCCGGCAGATTATCACTGTAAAGCGAGCCTTAAACATTTACCCTATTACAAATAGCGGTCGTTTAATATTATTTCATGTCGTAATGTAAAGCTTTTCAAGTGTAGTTCAGTATTGCGTTTTAATAATGAAATCCTAAATTAAAATTATATGCGTATTAAATTTTACGTAAGCGTATCTGAAGAGTTTATCTTATATGGTTTAAAAAATACCAAGGTGTTTCCAGACAATAAATACTCTTGTATATAATGGACATAATCGTGTAACAAAACCATAAACGAAATGTGAATCGAGGACCAATAGAGACTTCTTCTTTCGTCAATAACATATTTCAAATTATGTAGTTTGAGATGTTTATTTTGCACAATAGTTTATTCTAAGAATACATAAATTATTCTCTTTTAAATACAAAGAAAATAACATTATTCATAGTTAATATTAAAGTTATTCTTTTGATAACCAGGTAATAAACGAGTATTATTATCAGAACTCCATGTACTGTAATATGTTAAAACTATAGCTACCGTTAAATTTTCGCCCACTTCGGTCAGGTTAATTTGAAATTCACCTGGTTTCATGAAAGCAAGGTACTTACAGCATACGAAATAAGTATTAAAACCCCAGATCCTTGAACGAATATGAAGAAGGCGTTAATGAAGAGAAGCGGCTTGTAGGCCTGAGGTTGCCGCAGGTTGTGGAAGGTGGAGAGCCAGGAGGTTGTCTGCTGCGTGTCGCTCGCTCTGCTGCTGAAGCTGTCCAGCTCCTCCTTGACTTGCTCGGGGGCTGTTGCTGCCCGCAGTCTCTGCAGGGCCTGCAGCGCTTCCTCAGCACGACCTCTGCTCAGCAGCCACAACGGGCTCTCCGGCAGCAGCGGCGTCAGGACCAGTGACATCACAGAAATGCCGAATCCGAACCAAGATACTTCGCTCCATGATTCCTGAACATTTATAAAAAGTGAGAGTCCAAAAGAGCCATGCATTCGGTTTATTCGGTATTACGGTCTTTATTGATTTATTCTTTTAATTCTATTGTAGCTCTTCGAGACAATTATCTGGACAAAAAAATATAAAACAGTTTTTTTTTCATTTCACAAGGAATTTCAGCATTAAAAGTAGTATTTTGGATTATTTTGAAATATACCCATGGCTAGGTTAACGATTATTTTATTTGTATATTACGGCTGAAGAGGCAACCAGTTATGCATAAAGTACGTAATTTTTATCCATTATTTAACTAATAAGATATGTTTAAACTTATGAGATCATACATAACCTATAAAAAGACCGATAATTTCATTAAGTAATGAAATTGATATCGTTTACTAAAAATCATATTGTCGTAGCCATCCGATCCGCAGATCAAATGGCAACACCAGCAACCTCATGGTTATGACAAGAAATACACATGATATTTTTCTGTGCACGATTTCTTAAAATAATTAGAGAATCAGGAGAGAATGATAAGGAGAGTAAAAGGGACAGTACTACCTGATACAAAAAAGCTCCAAGGTATGAGAGGAAGACCCCACAGGCCATCATGATTGGGATAAAATTGACAAGGACGGTGCGGAGAGACACGGAAGCGATTTCAGCTGTGTAGCTCGCGGCGGTGGAGGCCACCAGCCCCATCCCGAACCCTGTCAGCAGACGGCCGGAGTACAGGGCGAGCAGAGAGAGGGGAAAGGCTGCTATCAGCAGCCAGCCTGCTGCGAACGTTACGTTCAGCAGCTGGAGACTCCAGCGGCGGCCGATACTGTCAATCAGTGGCCCAGCCATCAGCGCGGCCACTGGCGCTGAGGCGAAGCTGAGACCGGCTGAGGCAAAAATTACACAAAATTATTTCATACAGAGATCCATTCCTAAATAGAAATATTTTTTGTTTAATAAATGTGATGATCTTTCTGAAATCAACAAAATATAATGAAGGAACATACCTACCCAGGATGCTTCGCTGACAGAAGCGTGTAAGCCAGGGCCGGAACCCAGTAGGGGTGGAACTGCAACGGAAGGAAACCCCAACGCGATTCCCGAGTTTATCATTCCCCAGTTGATCAGCAGACTTGCTCCTATCTGAGCATTAAATTACATATATTCAACGCATTGTGAGGTGAAAGATAAATTCTTTATATAAAATCAACATGCATAAAGTTCATATATATGACTGCTGAATGCCATTTTCGGATTCTTACCAATCGATTTTACAAAAGATCGATATCATATTGCACTACATATAAAACATCAGTGAAAACAGTGACAACAGGAATTTTTTAGTGGTTTTCGCTAAAAATTACCATTGACAAGTTTTCGGAAATATCTTTTGTAATACTTCACCCACATAATCCTAATGGTATCCATATACAGGGTGTCCCAGAACTCTCCATTAATATATTCTTGTATTATCCCTGGACCAAAGAAAAACCAAAACGTTATATTAAAAATTTAGAAAGCTCATTAATTACCCGAATATCTGCCATTTTGTTTTTTCTCATAATTATTTGTAATTTGAAAACGGCTTGTTTTAATGAGTTGAAACTTTGTATATAACTTTATAACCTAAAGTGTATAAAAAAAATTAAAATATTTAAAAGCTTTATTTTCAAAATGGTGACTTCCTAAAAGCTTTTAAGGTAAATTTTAATTAGACAGTTTAATTACAAATCCAACGATACCATGGTTAAGAAAATCGGTTAATAATTAAGATAATGCGCTTTTAAAAAACCAAGTAGGACCTACTAAACAATGTGCATTTTGATTGTAAAAACTCTGTTTTGTGAACTACAACAATCAGCTGTTTTAATTTTAGCACCTTTAATCAGCACGTTATAACACTAAACTGTTGAATTTTGTTTTTAATTTCCTTTTCTATTGCAGGAATTAGGTTTCTTTTGATTAAATATAAGAAAAATACAATCATTTATTGTCTACATAAATCTTCTTCTCATGAATTTACCAATATGTGTATAACAGAGTACAAAATAATTTTGAATACAAGACAAATTTTTGCGGCTGGATGGATATTTTCAGTCCAATATTTTGCAATCAGTGTTTTAATATTCCAACAAACCAGTTTGATTACACATCTTAAACCGTGTCGGTAGAGTTAGCTATTCTGCTAATACTTAAAGTTTTATTAGCAGCCTTTTGTCATTTGTATGGTATTACTTTTAAAGGTTTTAGGAAGCCGCTATTTTGAAAATAAAGCTTCTAAAAAATGTTTTTTCTTTAATTAAATCTTTAGGTTATAAAGCGATATATATATATCGCAACCCATATATATAACTGCAACCCATTACAAGCGGTTCTTAAAATTAAATTAATTATGTGAAAATAATTGTTGCTACTCTGCTAATTATTGAATTTTCAAAAGCATTAGAATGAAAGCATTTCATATGAAGTTTTGGTTTGTCTTTGGTTCAGGGATACCTAAAAATATTGGTAGAGAGGTTCAAGTATTAACTTCCTTTAGTTCTCATACAATAATATACAGAGTGTCCATAAATTACCCATTAAACTTCACTACTCGATTTTTCAAGTAAAAATAAAAGATAAATATAGTATCATGTATAGTCCAATCTTTCTTACTTTACCGTATGTCTGCATGTTTTTGTTTTTCAGAAAAGAATTAAAATTTAATAAAAATATCAATCAGTTCAACATTTGCAAAATGTTTAAGCGAATTAAGATATACATAATTGGGGTTTTTTTTAGAAATATTTCATATTAGGTTTCAAAAAGACGACCAAAGTGTTCAAACTTTAATAAATAAAACACGGGAGACTGTGTGGAAAGTTAGTAAGAGTATTAGGCCTACAATATTTGTACTTAGATAAATGCGTAATAAATACCTGTTTACTTTTAGATAAATATTTTGAAACGAAATTTATTTCGCTACAACTAATAACCGAAAGTTTTATTGAGAAAAAAGACGGTAAACTAAGTAAGATAAGGTTATACTTTATATGAAAATCCGTACTTAATTTTACCTGACCATTCAAATGGAAAAGTTGGACAGAATAATTTCTATGCAGATATGAGTTACAATCGTAGATCATTTTACTGGTAACGGACAAACTTAAATAAATGAAACAATCTTACTTATTGATCGTTTATTTAATAATGTAAGTGTTATTACTAATTAATCATATGAAAATTTGTTTAATTACCTGGATTAATGTACACTTAGTTTTGAAGTTATCCACAGATTGCACCATATTATTGTTATGTTATCACCTTTAATTTATTTAAGAGTTAAAACTCGTAGACTATTCGGACTGCCTTAAAGTGATTCTTGAGTTACAAATGTTAATCTGTTAGTGAAGAAGGATATGTTGTAATTCATTTCTAGCAACATAGGCTACACTTTTATCGGAGTTATCTCCGACAGTAAAATCGCTGTAATCACTGAATACGACATGTGCCTCTTAGGCTTATTACCAGCTTTATACAATGTGCCCATAAAGTGTAATGAACAATTTTAGTAGTATCTTAACATTACCATTTAATTTCTCACGTAATTTACGTCTACATAATAACAGTCACTTATATATATATATATATATATATATATATATATATATATATATATAAGTAGATATGAACATGGCGGTTCTAGCTCACTTTCGGAGCCAACAGTAAATCAAGGGAAAATACTGTTTAAAGGACAATAAACGAATCTGTAAAAATCAAACAGTAATGGAAAATACTGTTTAAAGGACAATAAACGAATCTGTAAAATCAAACAGTAACTCACGAATGAAAAATTACCGAATCTATAGCTGTTTGCTTCTACTTTCTTGAGCTGTCAAATCAATCTATTTGAAATGTCTGCTATGAATAAACGAAAAATCTTCTACTCTACAAAATTGATAGTAACACAGTCTTTATCTTTAATAGTCTTCTTTCCAGTAACAACCAAGTGTAATTTATCATGTTTATTCAATTCTTTAATCTTTTTTCATCCAAAACAGTCAAAAATCTGTTCGGTAAGTGTACTTTATAATCTTCCAACTCGGCAATTATTGTAAACCCGAATTTATCTTTCATATTCTCCAGATTCAAAATTTTGTATTTCTTATTTTCTTCTAATTCATTCAACTTCTTATATTCTTTGAACTTTAAATCACCAACTTCATTTAATTCCTTTAGTAGCTCCATTTATAAAGGACAAAAATTTTAACTAGCGATTTTTTCTAAATTCCAATTTTATAGTGAATTTTCGAGAAATATCCTTCAAATTATCAACTTTTAAGCTAAAACTTCGCAATAATTAGAGATAATTCGGTAGATTTTTCAAAAAAATTCTAGTACCAGTTTGTATGTACCTTAAAAAGTTGATAATTTGAAGGATATTTCTCGAAAATTCACTATAAAATTGGAATTTAGAAAAAATCGCTAGTTAAAATTTTTCTTATATAAATGGAGGGTGATAAAGTAACATGTCCGTTTTGCAAAAAAGAAATTTTAAGAAAAAACTATGATCGACATTATGGCTCCAAAATCCATGCCAAAAACAAAGAAATTTACGAGAAAGAACTGAATTTTTTAAGACAATGGGCTAAAGAAAATCAAATTGTCGATCATGAAAAGATGTACAATATAGAAAAATTGCGTGAATTAAAGAAAAACTTTAAGGAAGATAAAAAAGATCTCAATCTATTTAATGATGAAAAAATTCAATCAATTGCTGAAAAATTGTCCATTGAAACAAACGATAAAACTAAGTCTGAAATGATCGAAGAAATTGACAAAACTCTTAACGAAAAACCTGAAAATATCATAGATGTTGAAGTTTTATTCTCAATACACGGTCTTTTCAAGCAATACATTTTAACAAATTTAAACAATAATTCCATGTCAATTTTACAAATATCTATCAATTATGAGGCCAGAAATTAAAAGTTTAATAGAAAAATTTTAAGAGAATGTTAAAAATATGAAAGGATATCTCTCTTTGGAATGTGAATATGAACGAACTTTAGTAAACGGTGAACCACAAACTTGCCCAATGTATTTTACTATAAAAGCAGACGAAATATTTGACGTAAACGACTTTATTTCTAAACAATTTAATAAATTATCACATCGAGAAACAGACAAATCATCCAAATAGGGGTTCAGGATGGACATTTAAAAGATGCAAACAACTAGTTTTGAGCATTAATAAACACGAAATGATGAACGCAGGATCATATATCGATTTAAAAAAGAAAATCAAAGATAAAAAAGCTTGTATAAATATCAAAAATAAAGATGACTATTGCTTTATTTATTCTATCCGATGTGCTATTGGAAAACCCGAAAAGAATGCTGACAGAGCAAAGCAATACGAGAAATTTGTAAATGACGAGATATTTTCGGGCTTTGAGTATCCAATGTCTTTAAAAGATATACAATTATTTGAGAAACGCAGCTCCAATTCCAAGTACAAATATCCAAAAATGTCTATAAATATTTAATATGACGAAAAACTTATTGAACTTATGACGAAAAACTCAACATTGTTCCATTACAAATTTCCGAAGTTTATAATGCCGAGTTAGAAATCGATTTATTGTATGTTAAACAAGAAGACAAATCTCATTATGTGTTGATAAACAGATTTAAATAGATTAGTGAGTTCTCAGTTATCTAAACACGAACATACAAAATTGCTATGTAGAAGATGTTTAAGCCATTTCTACAAATCTGGAGATTTAACAGATAATTTAGAAATTTGCAAGCAACATGAAGTTTGTAAACCAATTATGCCATTTCCAGGTCAAACAACATCATTTACTAATTATCAAAAGAAGTTTAGCCATCCGTACGTTATTTATATGGATTTTGAGAGCATATTAGAAAAAATTCCGACATGCAAGAACAATCCACAAAGATCGACTACAACCAAGATTCAGAAGCACATTCCTTATGGTTTTACTCTATATTTAGTGTCGAATGTGACCAATCGTATGTACAAGCCGATATGTTATCGAGCAAAAAATGAAGAAGATTTGCCAAATGTTCCTGCAAAATTGTTTGAAAGAACTCAATAAAATATCAAAATACATAGCTACAAAATATAATTCTAAGAACAAAAAACCTATGAAATTGACTGAAGAAGAAGAAATTTCATACCAAAATGCAAACGTTTGTCATATTTTGCGAATGGTCTGCTTATGATGTTGAGTCAATTCAGTATGGTTTTACTCCTGATAGTTGGAAAGATAAGAGTTATAATAAAGTAAGAGATCATTGTCATTTAACAGGTAAATTTTCGAGGCGCAGCTCATTCATGTTGTAATCTGAATTTGAAATTTCCACAAAATATTCCAGTTTTCTGTCATAATATGTCAAATTACGATACTCATTTGTACATAAAAGAGATGGCTAAACAATATGGAAAATGTTGATTTGATCGCAAACACAGATGAAAAATATATAAATTATTCTGTAAATTCTGGATATGGCTATGAGTTTGACAATGATAAGCCTAGAAAATTCATCAAGTTTTCGTTCGTAGATACGTTCAGATTCATGGCATCGTCTATTTGAAAAGTTAGCTAAAAATCTAAAGAAAGAAGACTTCAAACATACAAATCATTTTATACAAGATGGACGAATATTGAACGCAATTCTAGAAAGACAACCAAATGACGAAGAAGAAATCTTTAAAATTCTATCTGGAAAAAGGTATATTTCCTTACGAATTTATCGATAGTATTGAAAAACTTGATTACACAGAAGAGCTGAAAATTCAAGATTTCTATTCACTTTTGACAGACGAGAGCATATCTGAGAAAGATTATCAACACTACTTGAGCGTTTGGAACAAATTAAAAGAGAAAAATCTTGGAAATTACTCTGATTTGTACAATATCCAAGATGTTTTATTGCTCGCTGATATATTCGAAAACTTCAGAAACATTTGTCTAAATTGTTACAAACTTGATCCAGCACATTATCTAACAGCTCCAAGTCTCGCATGGGACGCTATGTTAAAAATTAACGAAAATAGAATTACAATTGATTAGTGATTATAATATGTATTTAATGATTGAAAAAGGTATTCGTGGAGGTATTTCTCAATGTATTAAACGATATGTTAAAGCAAATAACAAATATTTGAAAGATTTCGATAAGACAAAGCCCGAAAACTATTTACTTTATGTTTGATGCAAACAACCTTTATGGTTATGGTCTTATGCAAAAACTGCCGTTTAGTGATATCAAGTGGATGAATCCTAAAACATATACAAAAGAAGAGTGGCAAGAAACAATTTTAGAACTCACTGGCGACGAAGATTATGGCTATATTCTCGAAGTTGATCTAGGATATCCAACAAATTTACATGAACATCACAAGGATTTACCTCTTGCTCCCGAACATTATAAAAACAAACTTTGCACAACTTTACTGGATAAAACTGAATACGTTGTTCATTCAAGAAATTTGAAATTTTACAAAAAAAGTACATTGATTTTAACACAAACATGAGAACCAAAGCTACAAGTGACTTTGAGAAAGATTTTTACAAGCTGATGAACAACTCAGTTTTTGGAAAATCTATGGAAAATGTGCGAAATAGATGTGATATCAAACTAGGAAATGGAGAATTTTCAATGAAACAAGCTAAGAAAACAAATTTCAAATGCTTTAATATCTTTGACGATAACTGTATAGCGAGTCACATGTTCAAACAAAAGGTTAAATTTAACAAACCGATCTACATAGGATTTTCAGTTCTTGACCTATCAAAATTGTTAATGTACGAGTTTTTATTTACGATAAATTAAAGAAGTTTGACCCAGATTTGAATCTGTGTTACATGGATACAGACAGTTATTTCCTAGAATTGAAACGAGATCCTTTTAAAATTATTAAAGAAAATATAGATGACTTTGATACAAGTGATTATCCAAAAGATCACGAATGTTTCACTACTAAAAATAAGAAGGTAATAGGGAAATTCAAAGATGAGTTAAATAGCGAAGTTTTAGAAGAATTTTGTGGATTGAGATCGAAAATGTACTCGTACAAATATCTAGACAAAAATCCAGTAAGATGCAAAGGGATTAAGAGAAGCGTTGTAAATAAAACAATAAATATCGAAAACTTGAAGAAATGTTTGTTCGAAGATAAAGAAGAATTTAGAGAGATGACAGTAATCAAAAGCTACAAACATGAGTTGTACACAGTTACCATAAACAAGCTGGCACTGAACGCTAAAGATGATAAGAGAATTGTCCTAGAAAATAAGATCGATACAGTACCGTATGGATATAAAGGCGAAATTAAAACAGATATTTTAGAAGAGTTTAAACAAAGTTGGAAACTTTGATATATAAATGGAAGATGATTTAATTCACTGTCACAAGTGTAAAAAGAAAACGAAAAATATAGATTCTAAGATTGTTCAAACTCAAAACGGATTGTATAGAATTGCAGCAAAATGTTCAAAAATGTAAGACAAATAAGAGTAAATTTATAAAGAATCCTTATGAAAAACAAGTAAAGAAAGAATCTAAGAATAAGGAAGAAATCGAGATTGAAGCTAGAGAAATTCATCCACCAGTACGAAAAAAGTTTAAAAAGAGAAAAATTATAACTTTAGGAATTGACGATTTATGGGCAGCAGATTTAGTAATAATGTCTAACTATTCGGATCAAAATGATGGATTCAAGTATATGTTAAATGTTATTGATACTTTCTCAAAATATGCTTGGTCAAGAGCTATCAAAAGAAAAAACGGTAAAGATGTTTCAAAAGCCTTCGAAGATATAGTAAAAGACGCGATAAAGATCAATCACAAACCACCAAATCTACTTCATACAGATAAGGGTTTAGAGTTTAAAAATAAAGAATTTAACGAAGTTTTGAGAAAATACAACATTAAGATTTATCATACTGAAAACGAAGAGAAATCAAGTATTGTAGAGAGATATAACAGAACTCAAAATGAAAGAATGAAGGTTCTTTTTGAGATTAATAAAAACTTTAAATGGATCGATATTCTTCAAGAAATCGTAAAGAAATATAACGATACTGTTCATAGCACAATCAAAATGAAGCCTAAAGACGTAGATAAAGATGCAGAAAAAGAGTTATTAGAGTCGGTTTTTAAAGTATGTTCCACCAGAAATTCACACGAAAACTAAATTTAAAGTCAATGATCATGTAAGAATTGTTAGTAAAAAACAAACATTTTCGAACAAATATAAGAACAATTGGTCAAGAGAAATCTTTGTGATTTATCAAATTAATAACACAGATCCTGTAACTTATAGTATAAAAGATTTAAATAATGAAGAAATAACCGGAAGTTTTATGAATATGAATTGAGAAAGTCAAAGCTGTAATTTTTCTATATAAATGGAGGCTCAAAAAAGAGAGTGTACAATTTGTCAAGAATATAAATATTTTGAAGAATTTCATAAAAATAAGACTAAAAAAGGAGGAATAGGGTCTATGTGTAAAGATTGTCGTAGTAAATATGAGAGAGAACTATACGATAAATTAGAAAAATTAACGTTAGAAGAGAAAAAATGTTGCGTCTGTAAAGAAATTAAGGATATTTCCAAATTTTACGATTGGCATTATAGTAAAGATAAAAAAACATACACATTGTAAAGATTGTGCTAGAAGAATTATTCAAAAACGTCAAAAGAAACCGACTCTTTGCGAGTGTGGACGAATCATTCAATGGTTACCTTATCTTCAAAAACATTTACAGACAAAATATCATAATTCGAGAGTTTAACATTTTCATCGTGTAATAATTTTTTCAATATAAATGGAGTCTCAAAAGAAATGTACAAAGTGTCAAGAATTTTATAAGGAAGAGAATAGAAAAGACTGTTATTGTAAGGTTCATGATAAAATGAACAAATTAACTTTAGAAGAGAAAAAGTGTTACTTTTGTAAAGAAATTAAAAATATTTCTGAATTTAATAACTGGCAGTATAGTAAAGATAGAAAAGATGCTTTTTGCAAAGATTGTGCTAAAAAAATTTTCAGCGAAAGTTATAAAAACGAAATGCCTTGTGAATATGAAAAAAGAATTCTACAATGGTTACCTAGTTTATGCTAAACATTTACAAACAAAATATAATAAATCGAGAGTTTTTAGTAAAATTTAGAAACATTTTCATCGTGTAATTTAGATATTCTATAAATCAGTCGAGATTCTGCCATATTTGTAGTAAAATGATTTCCGTTGTATAAAATATTCAAAGACTCTTTCATTTGCTTGTAGAGATTTATACTATTTGGATCTCCATGTCTTAATAAAATTTCCATTTCTGGGTAATCAATTTCAAGTTCTTTCAATCTTTTCGGTATTTCTCTCTTTTGAGCTCTGATAACGTAATAAGGATATTCCCACATGTGATTCTTCTGAATTAATACAAAAACATGGTGTTTTTTCTTATCAAAATTTTTTACAAACAAGGTCTGGTTTCATTAAGTCAATTTTTACACTTTGTTTTGCGATTATTTCCGTTTTTATTTCATCTTTAATTTGCAAGTGTTTAACTTCGTCCTCTAAATATTTAATCTTGTTTTCAAGTTTGTACACACCAAATTTACGAATACTTGGCAAAACTTCTTCTAAAACCCAATCTTGAAACATTTCTGCTATCTTCGTTTTTGATTTCAGTATTAAAGAATATATGCCCGGTTCATTAATGAAAATAGTGTTTTTTTGAAAGTTTGAAGGTAAGAACGATTCGTTCCCCCTTCTGAATCTATGTTATCGTAGCTTTTTTTATATTTGTCTTTAACGTGATCTCTAATCGCTTTCATCGTATTTTTAAATTTCCAATATTTCTGCAATATCTTTTGCTTTAAACCAAAATTTATTATTTTCGTCAACAAATGTTAAAATTTCTTTATTATTGAATTTGAGTAGATTCACAACTGACTCCATTTAGATAGAAAAGAAATTTAACTAGTAATTTTTATTTTTGAGAATAAAGCCCAGATTCATTAACGAAAATAGTATGTTTTTAAATATTTTCTCGGGGTCTATGGGATAGACTCCTGTAATTTATACATTCAAAAGTTGTTTTATCGTCATTATCGACATTATTTATGATAGCTTGCCTCGTGTTTTCATATTCTAAAATTTCTGCAACATCTTTTGCTTTGAACCAAAATTTCGTTATTTTCGTCAACAATCGTAAAAATTTCTGTATTATTGAATTTGAGTTGATTATTTATTAGATCTACAACTGTCTCCATTTAACTAGTAATTTTTATTTTGAGAATAAAGCCCAGATTCATTAATGAAAACAGTGTTTTTTTTGAAAGTTTGAAGGCGGGGGCGAATCACCCCTACCTTCAGAATGTATGTTTTCGAAGCTTTTTTTATATTTTGGGGTCCATTTTAATCCTTTTTCAATCTTAAATATATTGTTGTTTTACTCTCATTATTTAATAAATTTCCCTCAGAGTCTTGTATAGTTAGAACGATTTTTTGAATTCTTTTAATATTTTTTTCTAATTGGAATATAATCAATTTCATTCGGTTTTTTCACTGATTTTTGATCCATAAGCAACATTTGGAAAAAAGTGTACAAAATATCAGATTCTTTGTGTAAATGTTCGGTATGATTTTCAAAACTAGGTTCAACGAGATTACAATGTACTTCAATTACATCAAACGGTCTAAATTTTGGCGTTTTATTTCCTAAATATAACCTGATTTGGCTCAATAGTTTCTTGAACAAACCCTAATAAATCTACAATAATTGCTGAAAACATTATTCTTACTGGTGATTTTATTTGAATTTTATTAGAGAGATAATTTTTTTGCATTTCAAACTTGTTTTCGTCAAAGTTTAAAGATTTATCTGATTGTTTGAATGTTTTCAGATAATTTTTAAGGGAATTTTTTATTTGATCGAAAGTATAATATCCTTTGTTTAAACCATAATATTTTGTTATGTTCTTCTCACTAAATCCTATACAATAAGGAGAACTTTCACTAATATTTATTACAAAATTGTCAGAATAAAAACCGCTTAAACCGATGAAATAATTTGATTCTTCCTCTAAATGAATAGGATGTTCCAAGTTTAAAAATAATTGAGAGCTTTCTGAAGTCAACTTGAACAGCTTCATTTTCGCTATTTAAATGGGGAAATTTTTAAAGCAAAAAGATCAGATAAAACTTCAAAACGTTTGAAGAAAATAAGAAAGATCAACCAATCAGATTGTTAATTGTTGGTTCAAGTGGATGTGGAAAAAACAACTTTATTATTGAATTTTATCTACAATAGGTTGATTCCTTATTCCAATTTGTATGTTTTTAGTAAATCTTTAGAACAAGACACATACAAAAAAATTACAACAAAGATTCAAAAATATTGAGAAGAACTTAAGCAAAGAAATATCACATTTTTTATAATGCTTCTGAGGACATAGTTCCGTTAAGCGAATGTAAACCCAATTCGTTAATCGTTTTTGATGATTGTATTTTGGAAAATCAGGACGTTATTAAGGAATATTTCGTAATGTCTCGTCACAAAAACATATCTTGTATCTATCTTTCCCAATGTTTTTCAAAGGTTGATAAACAAGTTATTAGAAAATAATTTGAATATGTTGTGTGTTTTTTAAGCAAGACGATCACTATTCGAGAAAGATTTACAACAATTATGTGGGATCTGATATGAGTTTTAACCACTTTAATGAATTATGTGATAAAATTTGGAAAGAAGACTATGGATTTTTAACTATTAATCTAACTTTGAAGCCTAAAAATGGTAAATATTTGAATAAATTTTCTAATATAAATGCTGCTCAGTGGTCTGACAAATCTACTTGATAAAATATTTGTTACAATTATTTTTACATTATCTTTACTTTTTATTTACATTATGAAAATAACAGAAAAACTGTAAATCTGTTCACGTTCCACGTTCACGTTCATGTTTCACGTTTCGTGTTTTACGTTTCACGTTCATGTATTAACGTTTCGTGTTCACGTTTTTACGTTCCACGTTCACGTTTTTATGTTCCACGTTTCAAAATTTTTCTAATTAAATGGCGAACGTAACTTCTGAAGAAGCGAAAAAACTTGATCAAATCGAAAAGAAATTAATCAAAGAATTTAAAGAACAGATTCGAATTGATGAAAAAGAGATTTTAAAGCAGAATATGATAACAAACTTGCAAATTTCATGAGTTTCAAGTGAAGTTGCTGATAAAATAAAAACATTGAAAAAAGAATTTGAAGATGGTGCAAAAAAAATATTTACCAATTTAATGTCTCATATCGAAAAAGCTGATAAAATTACTGAAGCGATCAAAGTTGAAAAGAATTATGTTAGTTTGGCTAATAAAAAAAAGAATTGTCGGTGTTCGACCTGGTAATTGACAAACATGATGTTGTTGTTAAAGAACAAATTTTAAAACCTCTAAAATTATCAGAAAACATCGATATTGTTGATTTACATGATCCGAATGTTAAAAATGCCATAGATTTTAAAGGAAAAAGAATTAGCAGTGTTAGTAAAGGAATTAATCCATTTGATGTTGTTGTAGTGATTCAATTAGAAGATCCTATTAAAATGTTTAATGAACTAAAACAAAATTATGAGAATCATAAACAGCATGTTAAAGATTTTACAACAGAAGTCTATGAAAAACTTGATGAAAGAAGTAAAAGATCAGTAGACGATGTTGGTGAAATTAATGAAAAACTTATGAAAATCGAGCAATATATTAATGAGCAATTGGGAAAAATTGCGCAAAATTATCATACATATGACGATAAAATTCGTGAATTACTTGAAGGAATAGGTGATAAACTCGATAAAGTAAATAAACTAGAAGAAAACTTTAATAAATTTAAAGAAGATGTTAATAAATCTTTTGAAAATATTGATGACAGATTTAATGGGTTAGGTGGCTATGATGACAAAATTTCTCCTTTATAAATGGCGCTCATATATTGTGTGAGGTGTAAGGCAAAAACTGAAACAAATGATATAAAATACTATGCAAATATCAATGGAGTTAAAAGAGTTTCTGGAAAATGTGCTGAATGTAACACTAAAAAGAGCCAATTTATAAAAACTTGAAATTTTTTCTTAATAAATAGAGATGGCGGGACATTACAGTGCTTTCGATCTTTTTATAATGCAACACGAAAGAGATTTGAAAAAAGAACATTGGGATGATATTTCTAAAAAATATGAATTATCCGAAAATATGATGAGATTATACGTAAACAAATTGAATTGGTATAACATTGCTAAATATCAAACTTTATCATCAGAGTTCATTCAAGAAAAATATACATTATCAATTAAAAGATCATATGTCTGTTCTTTGTCTCTATCAACACTTGAGTATAAAGTTTTTGGATGAAAATAAAGATACAGTTGATTGGAAACAATATTATAGATAGCGGTTACTATCCTGTGCAAATTTTATTGAAATATGTGACCGAGATCGCAAAATTTAAGGAAGAGAATCCTGAATATGACGAAGTAGATCATTAAAAAATGACTAAAATCTTTTCTTATCGACTTATACATGATTAAAATGTTTCGTAAAAAAAACTTGAAATTTTTTCTATATAAATGGCGGACTACAGAAAATATGCTAGTGATATTGAAAGGGCGGAGTTTAAAAATTGCTATCCAATTAGTAAACAACATTTGAATGAACCGAATAAAAGAACTGAGTTTAATATTGATTTTGGAGATAACTTTTGCTTGTCTAACTTCCAGTTTTATATTTCTGGAACTTTAACAAAACAAGATGGTCAAGCATATCTTGGAACTGATAATGTTAGATTAATCGATAATTTTATACCGTTTTTATTTTCTAAGATTGAAGTAAGAAAATACAATAAATTGATAGAAGAAGTCGAAAACTGTGGCCAATTAAGCACAATTAAGGGAACTATTTCGTATTCAAAAAGTGATGTTATTTCTCAAACTTCTAATGGCTTTGAATCAGATTTTAAATTTTGGTGTTTTTGAAGCAGCTGGAAATTTATCTCATTTTGGATTAGGATTTTTTGAAAATGTTACTATTCCGATCTATAAAGGAGGATTTTATCTAAGTTTTATAAGAGCAGAAGACGATGATGTGATTCTGAAGACTGCAACTGGAAATGTTATGCCTGTTGATGGAAAAATAACAATTACAGATTTTTTTTATTAGAGTTTCCAATGATTGATTATAAAACCACGAGTAAAATTAGATTGATTGATGAAATTACAAAAAGTCAAAAACATTATGATTAATTTTCTAGATTGGCAATGTATTGAACAAAAAGGTATTTCCGGAACAACTTATTCGTTCGATATTACAAATATTTATAGAAATATCTTCAATCCCAAGTTCGTTATCATAGGTTTTCAAACAGATAGACAGAATAATCAAGAAAAAAATCCTTCAAAGTTTGATAGTTTGGATGTAAAAAATATCAGAGTAAAATTGAACGGTTCTTATCATCCAGATGAATTACAAAATTTAAACATTTCCGGAGGTCTTTTCAGAATCATGTATCAGATGTAATCAAGATTTTAAGAAAGTTTACTGTAATAATAAGGAAATGTATTTACAATCCTAAAGAATTTTTAGCGAATAGACCTATTTATGTCATTGATACAACAAAGAGTTTGACAAATATTTCTGGTTCAAAGAACGATATAATTATCAATATGGATTTTCAAAAAGCTGTTACAAACGCGATTTGTTATGTTGTTGTGGTTTCTGAGAAATTTTTAGCCTATGATGTGATTAAGAACGATATTAGAGAAATTCAGTAAAATTTTTGAAAAAAATCGTCTTATTGTCTATATTATTCATTGGATAATTCTACAACTTTACAGAATTGTTAAAGACATTGATATAAGTATTCATTTTTAATTTCAAAAGAATATCTTAAAAATGGGGATGATATTAACAAAAAACTATTCCAAGGTCATCTTAAGGGTTGGACCGGAAGTTATGATTTAAAAAAATACTTTAATATTTACTGATCCTATATACCAAATTTCAGCAAAAAAGCTCCAATAGTTTCTCGAGATATAAGAGTTTTAAGATAAGGGATGATTGGGGTTGATTTTGAAAATTTTGTTATTTTCATGAAATTTTAAGTTCAGCTCGCTTGTTTTTGAAGTTTCAGATTTTTTCGGATTATTTTTTTTATTTTTTTATGAATATTAAGAAATAGGGGATGATTTCACCCTTATGGATAAGTTAAGTCGAAAGAGTTAAGTATTTACTATATGTGTACCAAATTTCATTAAAATCGGTTGAGTGGGTTTTTGAAATATAAAATTATTAATAAATTTTGTAAACTAGCACTCCTAATTGAACAGCTTATATAGCAGAGATATAGCTTATAACTTTCGAGACTCTCCGTAGCTCAGTTGGTAAGACGCTTGCCTTCAAAGCCTGAGGTTCTGGGTTCAAATCCCAGAGCTTCAGGCGCGCTTTTTATTGAGGAAGACATGGTTGTCGTTCAGTGGTTGGGGACAAGTCTTTACACGAGTGGCCATAGTGTAAATGACTATAGAACAAGCCGAGTAATGACAACTGTGGTTGGCGCGCCATTTGCTTCCTCACCTTTCCACTTCATTCCTTAATTCCTTCTCTTCCTTAATTCGTTCATTACATTCATCATTCACATCGTTCATTAATACAACATTACACTTACAAAACACCCGACACAAATTCCCTAATTGTATCTCTCCATCAAATTCTACACAGTAGTTACCAAAAGAAAAATTGAGACTTAGGAACAAAAAAATTCCAGAGTCTCGAAAAAATGTCCAGGGAACGAAAAAATGTCCTAGCCATTAACTTGGTTGGACAGTAGCAGTGCAGGGCCAAGTCTCTAAACAATAGACACGTAGAAGTTGAATGTGATGTGATTCCCCATAGCGCAAACACGCACACTAACAACACTACACCAAAGACACAATCATTCATTTTGTCTTTTACAATAATTGATGATGTTCATATTATTCTCTTTCATTCCTTCTAAAACTTCAAAAATATACTCTTTCGCTGATGAAAAATCTCGATTTCTTCCGGAATAATCTTTGTAATCATAGACAAAATATCCTAAATAGTTGTACAATAGAATGAAATTATTTCTATTTATCTCTGTTGTAGAAATGTAAACACAAACATTTGCGCTGAAAATTTTATATCTCGGCAGAGTTAGTTCCATAATCTCCATTTATAACAAAAAATCTTTTTGTTTAATGGAAGAGTATAATGCCAACTGTTACAAGTGTTATAATAGAGGAGAAATTATTGATGAAAGATATTTAGTTTGTAGAGATTGTAATTTAATTTTGTACGAAAGACCTAAACCTAAGAAATTTCGAAATAAACTAACACATTTGAATAACCTGCTTAAAAAATTGCAATATGGAGGTAAAAAACAAACAAAATTTGTTACAGAATTTAGAAAACAGAATAAAAATTTTTACTTATCTCTCATAACCCTTGAAAAAATTATTTTCCTTTTCAAAGAATACATTAGGTTTGTAGGTATCGATACACACACGTTTATTATGAGAAGATTTTACCTATAATCTTTCACTATTTGGATATTGAATTTGATTATGATTTTAAGCCAGAAATCCTCGATGATTTTATAGTACACTTGGAAAAGATAAATAATGAACCTCGTGAAAAGAATGTGGTTTTTACTCACATTCTCCCCGACTTCTCGAGTGATTGTTAGCAAATTCCATCATTTCCGTTTATAAATTTTAATTTATAGTTTATTCGTAGCAGATTTGACAACATTTCCAATAGATTGATTCTAAGGAGATTTTACATTAAAACTGCTCAAGAAAGTAGAAGCAAACAGCTATAGATTCGGTAATTTTTTCATTCGTGAGTTACTGTTTGATTTTACAGATTCGTTTATTGTCCTTTAAACAGTATTTTCCCTTGATTTACTATTGGCTCCGAAAGTGAGCTAGAACCGCCATGTTCATATCTACTTATATATATATATATATATATATATATATATATATATATATATATATATATATATATATATAACCTATATATATATATATATTGAAGGTTGTTTTAATCTTAAAAGCCATCTTGAATACGCCATTTTCAGTACATTTTAGTCTTTGCTTCAAATCTAAAACCACTAGTTCAATATATCTACTCCATTAAAAAGATATTAAGAAAAATGCAACAGTAGTATTTATTATCGAGAGTAAACTTTGCCACCTACCAAACATCAAATCAAATTCCGAACTTTTGTCTCACGTATGTTGTGTCATGACTTATGCTTTATAATCAATTTGAAATACGAATACAGTTTTTTTAAGTAAGTTATAATACAAAAATGATGTGTACTTCTAAAACAGGTAGAGGCTTACAACAGCAAATATAAAATCAAGTCTATGTACGAGTCTGCGGATAACTGGTAGAAATTAAATTCCTAAAGAAGAGAAAAACAAATGAACAGGATCATTTAATTCGACCTAGTACCTCTTATCTTAGGTTATTTTTATCAGTGCTTACAACCTTTACGATCCTAGTAACAGATAATCGTATACGACTCAGCTGCGTAGTACATCCAATTACGCTCTCAAACAAACCATAAATAACAATTTTCTCTTCTCTACTTAACATTCCTCAACATTTTTTCCCCTTGTGAAACAAATACTAAAACATTTTCTTCCAACACAGTTACTTCAATGGAATTCGAATTTGAAACGTTACCCTTTAATGAGGTTTCAACATTGTAGACTGAACTACAACTACATTGATATTTGTAGTCTGCGGAGGTACACAGTTGAATCCAGGGCCCCGATTAAGATTTTTGGCGCCCGTAGGCTATCTTGTACTTCGCGCCCCCCCCCCCCCCAACGGTTTCCGGCCGGCTTCCCTCTGTCAATTTTCAATAATAAAAAGTGTTCTGCTGTATAGCGGCCATATTATATTTTTGTAATAAAATTTCAACTTACTTAAATTTAAAGACCATTACAGAGAGAGACCATTTAGAGTATTAAACTTTAGGAAAAGAAACAACATTCAGCAACTAACTATAAACTTTAATTATTGTTCAAAGGTCTAATGATACATGTATGTATAAAACTGCTATGTAATATGTTCAAATTCAACGGTTAAAAGAACTATGCTGTTTGCTGTCATTTCCTAAAAACACACAAACAAACGAACAAAAACAGCAAAAATTATAGAAAGTGCAAACTTGCAAAGGGAAAGGATGCTTACTGCTGAGCATTTATTTGTATCTTTAAAATGGAATATGGTCTATTGTTGTAGACTTGTAGGTAACATTCTTTAAAGAGAATCAAGGGTTCTTATTTACCACTGGTTTTGTAGGACATACAAAAATGTGTCCTAGCTACAGCCAAACCTTACATGAGTTTTTAATTCTTATACATTTTTTGTAGATTACTATCATTAAATAGTCACAAAATTCAAAGTTCAGCACTTTGTAATGTTACTTTCAAAAAATCTGTAGGCTTATTTTTTTCAAAATAAATTAAAATGCATACTGTAATGTTAAGGCTGTTAAAAATTATGTGAATTTTATCTCTTACTTCAGTATAAATGCTGCCATAATAAATGGAGATTTTATTGTTGTCCATTTTAATAAGAAAGCTTAGTAGCTACGTATAGCCTGTTTAATTAGCGTTTTAACTGTAAATCACTGAAAAGGATTTATAATAAATCAATGAACATGGTCAAATTGGTCATCAACTTTCTCTGGTTTATTCAAGTACATTATGTTACATAGAAATGACATTAGACTTTGGTATACAACTTGGTGACTTGAACATTTAATCACAATAACAAACAATGAGCTAGAACTATAAAATTATTAGGCCTACTGTTAATAAAAGAACTTTTTATTTTCTCATGACGATATATTCCCTGATTAAACAAAGTCTTTCTTCCGTGCTTTTGATGAGGCAAACGCATCGATCAAGTCATCAAACGGAACGAGCTGTACATTTTTTTTTTTTTTTTTTTTTTTTTTTTTAACAGAGGGCCAGGTTTCCTAGGCCTGGTAGTTGCCTCTCAGCCATCCGGCTTATTTGTGCACCCTCTCCCAGGTTTAAGCTGTATCAAATCCCAGGCCTTTACAAAACCATGAGATCTTCTGAACAATGCCTTCCTGTTCCAACCCCTCTTCCGTATGCATAAGAACACCTAGGGATCTTGAGCGTTTGCTCTGTAATGCCGGACATTCAAATATGACGTGCTTGGCTGTTTCGTCAGCCTCGCCACATTTCCTGCACAGTGTTTCCTGAACTGGAATACCTATTCTGTTCAGGTGACTTCGGAATATCCAATGACCTGTAATAAAACCAGTCACCTTTCTGATCTCCGTTCTACTCATTCTAAGGGCATCTGCTGCAATGTTCCTTGATGGTCCCCTTGAGCATCCGCTTTGCCTGTACATTCCCCTCAGTGTTTCTCCAATGTTGTAGGTGTTTGTTAGCCATCCACTTGGTAACTGATCTACGTGCTAAGTTATATGAGACCCCACACGTTGGTTCAGGACCGGTAAGAAGACGGTTGGCTCCCAAGTTAGCGCAACCGTCTGCCCCTTCATTTCCTGTGATTCCTCTATGTCCAGGCACCCAAGTTAGAATAACTTTATTGGTTTTCGCCAGCAATTTCAAGACCTTATGGCATTCCCAGACTGCCTTCGAATTACAGTCATGGTTGGCCAAGGCCTGCAGAGCAGCCCTGCTGTCCGAGTTAATGTAGATGTTTTTGCCTTTGTAGCCCCTTTCCACATTAACTCTTGCACATTCTGCAAGGGCTGTAACTTCAGCCTGAAAGACAGTTGCCAGTTTACCTAGGCTAAAGCTTAAGTTAACCCTCGGTCTGGCTCCCCAGACCCCTGCCCCAGTACCCTTCAGAGTCTTTGACCCGTCCGTGTACCAGGTTAGAGCCTTCTTCATGTAGTCAGGCTCACCTTTTGACCATTCCTTCCTCTCAACAATGTTGACTTGGAATGGTTTTTCCCAGTCCGTAACCTTTGCCATTCTGTCAGACATTCATTTCTAGAATATCCAGTTTGAGAATGTCAACGATCTTGGAGTGCTTACTAGCATGGTGATAATGCCAGTTCCCATTGCACTTCAGTCTGTAGGCAGCCATCCTAGCCTCTCCTATGACGAATATGTCTAGGGGTGGGAGGTTTAGCACTACTTCCATAGCAGCGGTTGGTGTTCCTCTCATGGCACCCGTTGTCCCCAAGCATGTTGCCAACCGCTGTACCTTTGACAGGTTTTTTGCGGCAGTCACCTGTTGGACTTTTGGCCACCATACCACTGAGCCATACACCATCATTGGCCTAATGACTCTGGTGTACAGTCAGTGTGACATGTCGGGTCTAAGCCCCCATGTGCATCCTACTGCACGTCTCACCATCATCAATGTAGTCTGAGATCGTCTGATTATGTATTCCATATGACAATTCCAGGTGAGTTTATCATCCAGTTTGACACCTAGATATTTGAACTCCCTGCTTAACTGTATCTGGCCCCCACATAGGACTGGCTGTGTGATTTCCAGTTTCCTTCTTCTTGTAAATGGTATCATGACGGTCTTCGAAGGATTTACTACAAGTCCTTCTTCGTCACACCACACCATCGCTCCACAATGGCCAGTGCTCTCTGCATCATTTCCAGACACGTTACCATATGCTTACCTCTTATGAGTATAACAACATCATCTGCATAGCCTTGAGCATACATACCCTGTTCATTCAGAGTCCAGAGTAAGTCATCCCACAACTATGTTCCACAGGCTTGGTGATAATACACCTCCTTGTGGACATCCTCGCTGCGTTTTTGACCTCTCTTGTGATTCCGCACAGAGATGCCTGTGCTCTTCTGCTCTTAAGCATGTTCCTTATCCACCTAACAACAGTTTCCTCCGTACCCCTGGATGTAAGCTTAGACACTATAGAGTGAGTACTCGTATTATCAAAAGCTCCTTCTATGTCCAGGAACACTGCTAAAGCTATTTCCTTTTGTTCAATAGCTTGCTCAATCTTGCCAACCAGACAGTGTAGGGCTGTTTCACAAGATTTACCTTTCTGATAGGCATGTTGATTTGGATGTAAGGGACGATTGATGAGGACTGTGTCCCTTAAATGCCTATCCAGAACCTTCTCCATGGTCTTGACAAAGAAGGATGTTAGGCTTATTGGTCTATAAGCCTTTGCAACCTCATAGGAGGGTTTGCCTGGCTTCGGGATAAATATAACCCTAGAGGTCCTCCAAGATGAGGGTATGACTCCTGTCGCTAGACTAGTTCTAAACAGTCGTAGGAGCAGGGGTATCACCAAGTCCCCACTCTCCTGCAGTAAAGCGGGAAAAATGCCATCGGTACCTGGTGATTTGAACGGCTTAAAAGACTCCAAGGCCCGTTTTATCCCTAAGTAGTTGATGACAGTCTTTGCACAGTTCCAGTCCACCTTAGACGAGCTATCTCTAGGTTCTCGCCGCCATTCACTAACAACTGTTTCACTGGTTTGAAAACGATCCTGGGAAGTGTGTATTCAGTAAACACTGAAGAGTCTCCTCAGGATCCTTGGTGTGAGTCCCATCTTCCCTAAGTATAGTACCCACCGCATTTGTGGGGCTTCGAGCTAGGACTTTTTGGAGTTTTTGCGCAGTCAGGAGCCTTATCAATACTCTGACAGAATTCTCGTCCACGAGTTTCTCTTAGCTCTTCTCACCTCTTTATTGTACTCTGTTAGAGCAGCAGAGTACCTATCCCAGTTCCCTGCACGTTTGCATGTATTATATGCTCTGCGAAGGTTTTTTCCTCAAGGTTTCCAGCCCCTGGTTCCACCAACATGCTTTTTTCCTTGAGTTTTTTTCAATCACGGGGCAGGCTTTGTGGTACGATTCTATCATGGCGTTTTTCAAAGAGTTCGCCATGTCCTCGACCCCTTGCCCCTGATACCCATTTTCCCTTACTAGATTGTTTTTTAGCTCTGCATTGAAAGCTACCCAATCTGTTTTCTTTGGGTTTCTATAGGTCTCCTTTATTTTATACGACCTCATGTCAAAGGAGATATACTTATGATCTGAAGCAGATGCTTCATCAAGCACACTCCAGTTTAAAACTTTAGTTGCAATAAAGTTGCTAGTCAGAGTTTATATCTAAGACCTCTTCTCTTACCCCTGTACCTCTTCTTTGTACAAAAGTAGGTTTACAGCCTTGATTCATAATAACTAAGTTAGGATTCTACTATGAAATTCAAGAGGCACTCACCCCGATTGTTGATGTTGCTGCTCCCCCAAGCGTGGTGGTGGGCATTCGCGTCACAACCGACAATCAGGTGCCTCCGCGTAAGGGTTCCGAACTCCACAAACCGCCTCATCTCCGCAGTTGGCGGTGGTTCTGGAGAATCGTATGGGAGGTAAACTGATGCAAACAGGATTCTGATGTTGCCATCACCTGTCTGCAAGTGAACCTCTGTCACGGCTGTGTCTCTAGAACACATTTGTGCCATTTTTAGTGATTTGATTTTGTTACTGACATATATACATGCTCTAGGGTTGTTACTGCCAGAATCATATATCAAATTACCTTTAGCGGTGCTCATCCCCATCACAACGGCTGCCAATGGTCCATGGTTCTTGGATCAGGACCACGCCTATGTCGTCAGCCAGGATCTTCTGGCAGAGTGTTTGCCGTAGCTGCTCTGCTGTGGTGTAAGTTTATCTGGAGCACCGCTGTCATCCACTATTGATCATTACCTCCCTGCAGCTTGAAGGTGATCCTGTCACTGCCCAAAAATGGGCGCATCGCCAGAGTCTTCAGCTTCTTCAGGGAGTCTTCGTCCACATGAAGGACCAGGAATTCGCCGTTGGTAACTAGATTTCCCTCCAACAGCAGTCCCATTGATCCGTGTCAAGGTCATTCTGGTTTTTGAGGGCTTCGAACAGCTCTTGCTTGCTGTCCACCTCGATGTCCTTAGGGATAAAAGTGGATACTTTAAACATCCTTACCAGACTTTTAGCTGGGCCCATTTTCAGCTGAACCCCTTCGAAAGGACTCAGCTCCTGGACCTGCTTCTCTAGCCACACCTTTGGTTTCTGTGTTAACACAGCCGACCACTATCGCTCCACCTTCAACATGACAGCTGGACATCCTAACGTTTTTGCCCTTAAAGGCGCGTTTGCCCAGCACTTTCTTCAGGTTGTTGGCTTCTTCCGTCGATAGCTTCACTTCTGGGTGTTCGAGCCGGACAATAGCCAGCTTCTCCACAGAGATCCTTTCGGCATATGTTTCGGGTGTCTTCTTAGTGACACCTCCATCATGCCCCTTCCTTCTTTTCTCCCCTCCCTTTGCTTGTTCTTCAGGTGTCAGCTGCGATCGCTGCCTCTTCACACCTGAATAGCTTGGGGTTTGTTGTTTTTGGGCTGGTGCGGAATGAGTTTTCCCTTGCTCTGAGGCCCCAACAACAACCAAGTTCCCTTTTGAGGAACCGGCTTCGTTGTTTGGTTTCATCAGAGCTCGGTTTTTCTCTTCCCACCTCTTTCTGCCTTTCTTTCCTGGGGATTATCGGCTCACCTCTAGCGATAGCCTCTTCTATCCTCCGCTTTCGTAGTTCGCCTCTCGAGAGCCGCTTCTTTTTTGGCTCTTCCGGCCGAACTTCGCCTTCTGACAAGAGAAGTCTGTCTTCCTCCATTGGGGTCATCTCAGACACTCTTAGTTGTTCAATCGGTAGCTCTTCTGGTTGAGTTTTCGCTTACCTCTTGAGTTTCAGTTTTGGTTTTGTTTTGGTTTGGTTCATTCTCCATTCTGATCCCACGAGAACCGGGTTTTTGCGGTCCATCTTCCCAGTGACCCGATTAGGAAGATAAGGGTAATTACGACTGGGTGTCCCCTGGTTCCCAGAAGGCTCCGTTGTAGACACTGAATATACCCCCAGTGCCACGAGACTCTCAGCACGGGTCGCATAACACCTTAGTCTGGGGTTGTTGGTAAAGTAGGGGTGGGACCATCAGGAAAGGAAGGGATAGGTAGCTACTCTCAATTTCAGGGCCAAAACTAAGAGGGGGAAAAGGTTTTCTACCCTTGTCACTGGAATAGTGACAAGGGAAGGTGGCTTCCTCCCCTTGCCCTGCCACTCCCTTAGAAGTTGCAGCACAAGACGAGGATGGTACATCACCCACGATCCCATCTGGGACAGTGGCTGATGCCGATGAGGATGCCATTCCCCCACGGGAGCTGTACATAGTCACTTTCTATAAATAAGAGAGCGAGTGCCTGGAGTTTTTCTTGCCGTAGAGTCGACCTCAAATAATTCTTGACTCGAGTAAGAGCAGAAAAGGATCTTTCTCCGCTGCAATTAGACACCTCCATGCTCAAGAAGATCCGCAATGCCACTTCCACGTTCGGAAAAAGAGATTCAAGTTTTAGGGTTTTTACATGTTTCAATAGCCTGTAGGCTTTAGTCCCGGTCGGTTTGACTTTCTTCTTTTCCTCTATTCTGTCTGACAGTACATTTTCCTCTTCATAGAATGTATTATCATCTTTTAAAAATTTTTGAAGATACAAACTCTCATCTGGAAATGAATCATCTAGGTCTGTTGAATATTCATTCATTAGCTTTGTTGCCCTTTTCCTTCAAGATTGAACTCTCAATTTTATTCAAATTCCATAAAAAGTTGAAGGAGTCTCGTAGTGTGACATAAAATTGATTTTCTCCTTGTTAGTTGCCCTAGGAGTGTATCAATTGCTTTGTAGTAAACAATTTATCAGGAATGATTTCCGCCCATCAAACTCAGTGTGCCCCTCTTTGCTTTCTCCAAAAGGGATTTTTTGTTTCTTTTTCCTTGTATTGTCTTGTTTGTACTCTTGAGAATTGCACATAAGCTTTGCCTCACTTTCAAAGTTAGAAAATTGTTCCTCATTTCTTAATGAACTTAGAAAAGACTCTAGGAGCTCGTACGAAAGTGCTGTCTGATCTAAGTCTCCATCTTCAGATTGAAGTCGTACACTGATGTCATGAAACTTCATGAGTACTTTATTCCAAAAAACAAATCATCATGGTCATTTCCAAAGACTGGAGCTTCTCTATCAGTTGTTTGGCTTCAAGTCGTACGTCTTTTTTATTTTCTTCGTTTGAAGTGATGTCTTGTAACGCTGCGATTATTTGTTTATATGACTTGTGCATGGCTTTACTGGCATCTGCTCTTGCACTCCAGCGAGTTTTCGAAAGGGTCTTGACTGTCAAACATTCTTTGTCATATTGCGACAAGAGAATTTCCCATCTGTGTGTAGATGAATGGAAAAAGTTGTACATTTGCTGTGACAGGGCAAAATATTCAACAGAACTACTACTACTTTCTGCAGCGGTCGAACCTACTAGCTGTAACGAATGAGCTGCGCAAGGAACGTAGTGAGCAAGAGGATTTTGCTCTTTGATTCGATTTTGAAGCCCCTTGTAACACCCAGACATGTTACTTGCATTGTCGTAAACTCTGACCTCTACAGTCACTGATAGAGTTTGAAATTTATTTTTTTACACTATTTTCTATTCCACTATTTTCTTTTTACAAAGTTCAAACTTTCAAGAGTATTTATCACAGCCTTCTCCATATCTTCCCCTTTATGGCCACAATTTGGGATGAACGTTATGAACCGCTCATTAGGTGACCCGTCAGGTGCTACAAAACGAATGACAAAAGTCAATTGATCCACATTGGAAACATCTGGAGTAGAGTCGACAATAATCGAAAAATACTTAGAATTCTTGATATCTGACGCGATTTTGGATTTAACATTGTCAGCTAACAGAGTAATAAACTCGTTAACGATCGTGGAAGATAAGTATGAGGGCACTCCTTTACCTTTATTTCCGAAACGAGCAACATGGTCAGCCATGAAAGGATCAAACTTGCACAAAAGCTCGATACAGCCAAGGAAATTACCATTACTGGTTGACCCCAAAATTTCATTTTCACCATAAAACGGAAGCCCTCGAGAAGTTAAAATACTTAACTACTTCAACAACTCTTGACAATACATCTCTCCAATACTTCACTTCTACTTGATGCTGCTCAAGTAGTTTTGCATCAATTCTCTGAGGTGCATTCATCCGGGTCAAATATTTGTTCACACATTCTCTGTGCTCTAGACTATTATCATGTTCTTGAATTTTGTGTGAATTTTTCCAATCATTAAAGCCGCATGTAGCTAAGGCAGTCGTCCCCCCATAGAGCTTACAAGGAGCACAGTATACATAGCCAGTTGATTTGGAATAAACTAAATGAGTTCTTTTTACAATCTCTCCATTTACAAGTTTTTTGAAAAAACAAGCTTTGTTCAAATAACGGTTTTTGGTCAGAATACTGCCGCTTTGATTGGGAAAAATCCCCACTGTCATTTTTGATTGATGCTGTGCACTGCAAAGTATTCACGCAATGCCTCATTTACCAGCCATAAAGCGGGATCATCAAGATTTTTTGAATCGGTTACCTCTTTATTTGCTGGTACACAATCTTGCAACTGATGTCCCAAATCTGCTATTTGCTCGGTTGATGGTGGTGAAGGGACGTGTACAGGTGCAATTTCCGTTGTGGTGTCTGAGACATCGGTAGCAGTGGCACTGGCAGGCTGCTGAATCACTTCCACTTCCACTATAACACCGCTGTCCTCACTCACAACGTTTCGTTCAGTTCCCGTGACGACCGGCAATGTCTCAGCAGAACAACTGGGAGTTTCGGATTTATTGAAAAAATCGTCTAGTCTATGAATTTTATTTAGAAGAGCACTTTCCCGTTCGTTTACGCTTCCCGGGCGCGTTTACGGTATTCGGAACCACTTGGTTTTTTACTCATAATGTAGCCTACATATGTAAAACAAGCAAACCACTGCTTCTTCTAATATTTCAGTATCAAACACTCTACTCGACTTACGAATAAATGTCAGTGTTTATAATAACGAGCAATGACACCAATTAATCACAAACGAAAGTCCAAATAATTCATAGGCCATAGGCCTAAAACAAACAGTGCAGACGAGGAGACGACTGACTGCAGCTGCAGCTACACTCTGTCTCTATCTGTCAGAGAGCGTCAGTGTTGCAAACGGCGAAGGGCGGCGGCCGGCGGCGCCCCTCGCGCGAAGCAAAATTTCCCTTTTAGTTTCCCTACCGTTACGATAATTACTATGCGTTGTCACTAATCGCTATTAATTAATTTCTTTTTTCTACTTAATAGTTATTTTTAAGTAAATGGAGTAAATCTAAGGTCTAGGTGGATGTGTAAAATAATGTACAAAAATGTATAGTGAAGTTTTAGACCATACCATTTTATTTACTACATATAAAAAGCACTTCATCTTGAACTCCGAAGCGCCCCCCTAAAATCGTCACCGGTCTCGCGCCCTAGGCTGCAGCCTACTTAGCCTACTGTTTAATCGGGCCCTGGTTGAATCGTATCCTTTACTGTTCTCAAACAATGTTTTAGCCCAATTGAATATCATTTTGAACTTATGTCTCCTTAATATATTACCTATTTTACCCATCTTTTCTTGTATATAAGGAAGATACGCCAATTTTTGACGTTCTTTGTATAGATTTGGTGATGATTGTGACACTCTCTGTTGCTCAACTGTCATAATTTTATTTTCAATAACGTAACGTTTTTTATTGATCTGTGATGTGCACCCATTCTCCTCTTTTTAGCATTCCAGACATCGTTCTGCGCAGCAGTACCAACCTAAGCTCCAATAATTAAGGGTAGGGTACTTATCATGAGCACAAAATTTGAGAATGGATATAGTACAGAAATATGTTGTAAGTTTAGAAGAGAAGTAGTCGAACGGAGATACAGATGTGTGAAACCCTGGCGAATATGCTTGTGGTACCATGCATCTAGTCCATGTTGCGTACTTTAGAACTTTCCCATCTCTGTTATCAAGTAAAAATCAAGCCTGTCTTTTAGGTACATGTCGTACAAAATACCTATTGCAATCTGTCTCCAGATGTTGTGCACACATTCTCCTCTTCTCAGCATTCCAGACATCGTTCTGCTGCGACGCAGTAACCAATCTAAGCTCCAATAATTAAGAATGTGGTATACTTATCATGAGCACAAAGAACTATCATGCGTACTTTAGAACTTTCCCATCAGTGCTCTCTTGTCAATTAAGCTCGTCTTTTAGGTACATGTCATACAAAATACCTATTGCAATCGTCCTCGTGGCGGCGGCCATTCGCATGTATGTGGGGAAAACCTTTTTTTACTTTCTTACTAAACAAACTAAGAATGTGATGTTTTTTGAAATTTCAAATATTTCAAGCAACTGTTTAGATAAAAAGTACATCTTGTGTAAATGATCTGCGGATGGTAGCTTAAAATAATTAAAGTTTTCCAGTTACTTTCCTTTATTAAATTAGTACTACGAAACAGTTTGATCGTTTAATTGCCTAGTTTTATATCCATCTGAATCTGTTTTTATGAAATTCGCCATGGAAATTTTAAAACGTTATGAAACTGTTTGGTATATTTTTCAATTTTCAACATTAAACCATTGTATTCAAGCAAACCTGCAACACTAAAACGTAACCTATTTTATATTTATAGACCAGCTTTGAACTAATATATAACTGTAAATGTGAAATGTCTTATTTATTTACAGCTGAAAAATCATTGACAGGAGTTTAATAGAGTAAGTTGGGTACATCCTGTAGAAGGAACCTACTAAAACTTATATAATGATGGAGAAGGGTGAATGTGGCCTATGTAGCGGGTACAGATTCGACAAGTATGGAGTGTATTCTCTGCCTTCCTATCTTAATTACGGTATTATTCTAAGTAAACGTGCATTACTATGTATTTCTGTCATCACTACTATGCACTGTATAAGAGTATTAGTATGAGACCTTCCATACTGATGAAGTCTTTCTTACACTTTTCTTTT
>NW_025781848.1:0-39082 GCF_021130785.1 Homalodisca vitripennis | reverse complement strand
TCTCTGAATTTTTTTTGTGATTATTCAAATACTTTTTTTTCGATTTGCCTTTTCTGAATTCAAAGTATTCATTTGATAGCTCACTTTATTTGTCCAAAAAGTAAAGCATTCATATGAGAAACCCTTTTCAACAATTTTGCTTAATACTGGTAAAATTGAGACAGACCGATAGTTTATTGATTAAAAACTGGTTGTCTTTCTTGATAATCAGAACAAATTTTGCAATTTTCAGGAGGGGAGGTAAAAATGTTTGGAATGAAGAATTTAACCAATTGAGTTAAAGTTCTCGCCAAATTCTTGCAGCATTGTTTGTTGAGCCATGTGGACATTAGATTAAGTCAAGTTGGACTTTTTGGCTAGGAGCTGCCGAATAATTCTGTGAAACTCATCATCAATGACAGCGTCAACTACATTAAAACTGCTGTACTCACGAGGGCCGAAAAGGAGGAGCCTCAAATTTCATTGTTTCTTTTCGGATTCTGTTCACATCATTTACACCTTTCATACGGAAAAAATTAGTACAAGATGTATTGCCTAAAAGTTATTGAATATTTGAACATCAAACGGATGGAGTATTCTTCAGGTTAATTATAAGAAACGTGTATTCAAATTGAAAAAATAAATTCCTTTCCTATCATTGAACAACTATTCTTTTTCACAGATATAAACAGTTCTATGGTACAGTAATGACATATTTACTAATGTAAACTGGATTAAAACTTTAAAACATTTAAACAATTTAAGTTTCAAAAGTAGTTTTGTCTAATGATCATTTTATTGCTTAGCACAAACAAAGCATTACATAATATTGTATGCACTAAGACTGTCAAACCATGCGTGTAAGGAATGAAAAGTAAATATAGTGCAATACATTACATTTAATATAGAGCAAGTTCTGTTACCTTGTATACGTTACATATATTAAGAAAATAATAAGTGCACATATATTATACATTAAGTAAGATGAATATTATGCACAGTAACAGTATAATTGCGGTTAGAGCCAAAAAACAGCTGTTTTCAAGTGTAGATAAAAATTTATATTTTAAAACATAACCAACCAACCGACCAAATAACAATTTTATATATCAAAACCTCTTATTTATTTAAACTGTTTTAATTTAAACACATAGTGAATAAACTTGAGATTGGTCATGCATTACCTATTTGGTTAAGGATAACTTTTCAACAGTTTTTAAAGCAAGAAAATTTAAATAATGTAGCGCAATAGTGCGTACCGTTTGTAGAGCACAATAATTAGCTAATTTTGCATATGTTCCGACAAAACAGGACGACTTTAAGGTCGGGACACATATCCGCACCGTGCCCGACACGTGAATCGGCCGAGTGTCGGTACAGGCTCGGCTCGGTTACCCTGAGGTCAAATGATAATTTGTGAAGAGACTGATGATGGAATCTTTGATTCAGAAAGGCCTAGCACAAAATAAAAAAAATATATATTGGAAAATGTTGTATTCCTTTATCTAGTGATACTACAATAAACATTATCGTGGTTATATTTTTTATCCCTATTAGGCTATTCTTGTTTAATTGTTTTTTCCACTGTAGCGAATTTGGTCAAATACACCATACCTAAACATTATATTTGGCATTCTTTTGTAAAAACCCCAAGAGATTATAATGTGAGGCAAGGAGTTTACCATATTACAAGCCTGTTTATAATAATTTGTAAAAAATTAGTATAAATCTGTAAAATATATACTAGAGAACATGTTTTATTTTTTCATGAAAATCTTATTGCAAGTAAAATATTTTTAATTTAACTTTATTGTATGTGAAAAGAATTAAAAATAAAAATGTCACAGAAACATTCTAAATATGATGCATACAAAATACCGGAATAAATTTATCCAGTACTTTCAATACATCCAAGATAATTAGAATTTTGCGCAAATAACTAAACCCTTGTTAATTCTTAATTAATGAAAACTTGTTATAGATTTTACATAATATAACGAATAAACGAATTTAGTCGTTTAAAATCACTACAACAGTATTACTACATCGTTTTTATTTATTTGTTGTAATTTGAGCATAATAAGAAAATATGACTAGTTTACTATAAATGTAAAAAATTAAAAGTGTAAAGTTAGTAGGCTATAAATAAATAATTCAATAAAATAGAACGTTTAGACTACTTTAATAGTTTGTAAAAAGAAGAATGCAACAGTAATGAACATAGAATTATATTTCAAAACTCTATTCAAATTTTATGCTTTTTCAACTCTTCAATTTCCGTAATCTTCTTCTACACATTCTTATTATACTCTGCATTCCGATATATTTCACTTGATTGAACCTAACTTTAAATAATAGGAAAATAAATAAAAGGATAAGTAATAGACAAATAAATAACAGGATAAATAATAGATAAATAACAAAGAACTTCCTTACTTCTTCGATAAGTGTTCTATATCCATGGGTGATGCCGCTCGTAGACCGCACCAATGCCCGTAATAATTCAAAACGCCACATATCGGTGACGGTGCGGCCACGACGGTCTGGTGTCGCTGCGGACATGTGCGTGCTTGCCGGTTGAATACTGCGCTGCAGTTCTTTCACCGTATGACGGCCAGCAATCGGCCGACTCACGTGTCAGGCACGGTGCGGGCATGTGTGTCGCGGCCTTCAGTCCTATGAATGTAACACGTAGTCTCTTATGCATAACCATGTAACAACATATATAAACAAATAATAGAATAATAATTTGTGTAACATGAAACATAATACGTGTCATTATAATAATCTTTGGTGGTATTGGAAAGTTCTCTGGAATACCTTGGATCAACCAGTTCTGGCAAAAAATAAGTCCAAATAAAAAGTTTTCAACTGATCTTTCATTTTGTTTTTTTACACACATGGAATTTATGGTATTGCAATACATTGGTATTGCAATTAATTAAATGTATTTATTTTCCAATAAATAAATTTAAAAAATATGTTTGTATTTATTCAAAATGTTAGACAAAGGAAACTATCTTTTCGTTATGTAGAGTTGGCCATGGATCTGGTAAAAATACTAATAATTTTCTTTATTACTCTAATTTGTCATTCTTAAATTTGATAAATTTAATAGCTTGTTTCACACTGCATCTTCCGGTTTTATATCATGCGCATTCAAAAAGCGTTTCAACTTAACCATAACTTTTCGAGTTGTATATCCCATCAGGCAATACAGGAACGTACTATTTTTGAATCAACGAACTAGTCCAAATTCCTCAACATTTATGTCGAGAAATGTTTATAGTGCTTTGATTGCTGTATACACATTTTCAATCCCAAACTTTGTAGCCATGTTTCTTATGAACCCGGAGTAAAGGAGCTGCTCCACCAATTTTGGCATGGATTTGTGGGCAAATTTTACGCACTAAGACTTTTTCGTCTTGCATATTTATTGTGATTGCACGAACAGTCGTTTGAAGGATGTTTAAAAATTTGTTGCTATCCATTTCTTTAGGTTTTATGTCCAATGCAACAGCTTCAACTTCTCCATAGTCCTTGTCCATGCTATAAACACTTATTGTTCTTTTGGGACTTCCTCCATACAGATAAGGTTTTTCTTTTCCCATGTGATATTTTATACGGTTTGTTAACCGTTTTCGTATAGAAAACTGAATTTGCACCTAGAATAATCTCTTAGGGCATTTACCTTATCATGCTCTCCTTGAATAAATTCAAGGCCAATAGCTCTCTACGTACAGAGTATTAATTTGTACATAGTTTATTATTTTTTCACTAACGTATTTACACACTTTAACCATTGTAACTTTTTACGTGGTTTTGTAATGTAGTCTTTGAACAAGCCATAAGATTATAAAGCTAGATAGTTGTTGGCTTCCATGACAAATTTCCAAATTCTGTAAGAACTTTATAACGCTTTCCCTTTTATCCATTTGCGTTTGAAAAAGTAATTTTTACAACTTGGATGGTCATGAAGACCTTCTTTGGTCCGTTGATTATTAAACGCATTCTTTTATGCGTTTTAATAAGTTTATTGATACGTTTTTGTTCGTTTAACAAATCCTTTCTTGGTGTTTGACGCCAAAGCATGATGCAAATAATAAGGTTTAAGATTAGCTTTTTCCTTAGATCACATAGACATGGACCTACGTAGTTTCTTCTCTGTTGGTGGTTTCCCATCAATTTTAAATAGTATAAAGTTGATGACTTAAATGGTTGTGCTGCCATCACCATCTCCTATAATAAATAGACATTATTATATACCTATATTAATAATTGCAGATAATACACACATAGTTTCCAATTTATGGGTCAGTTAAGTTACAGTTATTCACTCCTCCATTATTCAAATGTATAACTAAGGAGTATATCCGTTTCTAAAAAACGAGTCAATGGCATTTACAGACGTACAAAATCACATATTTTAAAACCTAAATTGCATTTTTAAACATTTTTTAGTTTATTAGTAATTATTAAAACTACAAGATGTAAAATCATAAGAAGTAATTCTTTTGTTTAGAACACCTACTTTTAGATCCACCTTGTAGGCTAAGAAATATATAACAAAATAAACTTCATTCAGTACAATTTATGAATAAAGTTATTCATTGTTATTTCCCAACGAACTCTTACTTAGCATTATGCAATAATGTATGTTTACGGATATAGTTTTTGCACATTAGATATGTGCTTTCCACTTGGAGTGTGGAAACTCCAACATAACAGATAGTTCTTACTCTGAATTATTACAAATAGTGATACGTAATAGATAAACGTTGCATTACAAAAAAAAAAATTATGGTTGCCTGTAAAGTCGGTTTTACGGGCGAAGATTTTTACGTGACAACGTCTTTTTCTGGTAGAATATTTATTGATATGAATATTATTAAATTGCACAATAGGAACAAGGAATTGAATGGAAATAAGAATTGCACAAATTTTAACTATAGAAATATATTTTGTTTACTAAAACATTGTACATAATTTGAAATTAATTAAAATTTGTTATTGTAAATGGTAAAGTTGAATAAAAAATTTACTAAAATTGGAATTTGAAATTATTGCTAAACACAGTTAAATTCTAAATCCACGCGTGGTGATTGGTCGGTTTAGTTCGTTTGTTTTGGTCGCACTGTTATGACAGGTTAGAGGTTATAATTTGTTATTTTAAATGTTTGACTAGCAATACGCGCTGTTTCTTCTCAATCGACTGAATTACGATTGATTGCAGAGTGATTTAAACTAATAATTTACTTAACACTATCAACATTTGTCAATAGTATGACATAAACCTATAAACTCAGTTTCTCAACTTTTGTGTCAATGCTAACAATTAATCAATCAATCATAGTTTACGATAATGAATATCAGTGTACAATTATTTACCTTTATTGTTGTAGTTGTTTGTAAATGACGAATCTAAGCACTCCACATTTTCACGAATAAACATAGTTATCTGCTTTATCCCGTGCGGCGGACCCACAGTTATCTGCTTTATCCCGTGCTGATCCCGTGCGGCGGGACCCACTGGACGGGCATCGTAACGTTACCGGGCGTTACACTTTTTCATGAGTGGACTCCGAGCCGCAACCTAATTTAAGACGTTGTCACGTCAAAAGCATCAAGGCAAAAATATTACAGCAATATTGTACAGTAAGAGAGCACAATCCTAAGTGTACAAGGTTATAGTATTTAATATTTTTAAAAACTTTATCATGATAGAAATAAGTAGTAAAAATTAACATGTTTTTTACATTATAAATAAAAGAATTATTTTTGTTTTGCTGTGACAATTAATTTCATATAATTGTTATGAACTTGGTATATTTCAGTAATATTTAATCTGTATGATTATTAGAACCTCATTTAAAAGTGATAGAAATTATCACTTTAAAACTGTTAAATGTGTTAACAGTTTTTCCGAACTGAGAATATTAAGATTACTATCACATAATCTAATAAAATAAATTATGGATAAAAGATTATGTTTATAATTTTCTCATGCTAGCATTAGGCTACTTGAATAAAGTAATCTTGTAAATCAATATTTAATTATGTAACTCAAATAATACTCATTTTAAAGAAAATTTCAAACCTGTATCAGTACAATAAAATGCCTTTTGGCTCACGAGCCAATAGATTTAGGGAGATTTATATTTATTTTATATTTTAAAATAAATTTCTTTATAATTTTCACACATTCTTTGTGAAGCACATGAAATGTATAATTGCATGTATTATAATTATTGAATAAAGACTTTTTGAAACTTTGAAACTTTAATTTACATGGCATGTTATAAGATTGATTCATTAAGAAGTATTATAAAAAACTAATTAGTACCGTAAAAAGTTTCTAGAACGAGCGTTAAACTTACCTATAATAATCTTCATTAGACCTTATTAAATATTAATTCCAAGTTCGTATAGACTATTTTTATTTAAGTTTGTCTATGTATTTGTACATACACTAGCTATATATTATTCAACAACTGAAAACATAATACTTTTTAAAGTATGGAAAAGCATCTCCAGGACATACGTTTATCTTCAAGGTAGAGTGAATTGAGTTGTATAAGTATTTGTCAATGTACGTTTTACAATTCCATGTAGGGTATATAAAAGGTAATGATATATACTAGGAAGAGTGTACAAAAGTATCTTCAAACTAAACCAATGATATTGAATACATATGCAAAATGGTCTTTAAAACAAAAGCACACACAAACAAACACAAAAAATACACTTACACTTGTAAATGTAAAATATAAATATAAAATAATAAGGTTACAAAAACCTACAAAAATAAGATCTTCCTAAAAATAAGACTAAACATTTTTCTAGAATAATTATTTATAAATCTATACGAAACATAAAATATGGAACATTATTAGTTGTAAGATGAACACAAACTATTCACATAACCGGAGAAACCTTGACAGACTAAGTTTCAGTGTTAACCAAGCAGCCTTGATTATTACATTTGAGCATTTACTTTAGAGCTGAGTGTTTTTGAGAGGATTATGTATCAATATGAAAGCGTTATTCTTATCTCCATCTTTAGTGTTTTCCTGGATAAATTTTGATATTACAAAGCTTCTTATTGTAAACCTATGAATGCCAAAGAAATGGAATTTTCGATAGAATGTATTATTTAAATTTGTAATACAACTTAAAAATGTGTTGCATATTTCTAAACGATATATATTTTCTAGCCTTAAATCATGATTATAAATTCGTATATATATATATATATATATAATAATTAAATAATTGAAATACCGTTCTTAAATTTAATATTAGTTCTGAGACATCTAACCTAGGAGTTATAAGTTAACAAAACACTATTTTCATGTTTTAAACGTAATTAAATTTCAGTTAAGTTCTGAGGTTGTTTATCAACTCTAACAGATTTGTGCGACCAAACAAACGAACTAAACCGACCAATCACCACGCGCGGAGTTAGAATTTAACTGTGTTTAGCAAGAATTTCAAATTCCAATTTTAGTAAATTGTTTTATTCAACTTTACCATTTACAATAACAAATTTTAATTAATTTCAAATTATGTACAATGTTTTAGTGAACAAAATATATTTCTATAGTTAAAAATTTGTGCAATTCTTATTTTTATTCAATTCCTTGTTCCTATTGTGCAATTTAATAATATTCATATCAATAAATATTCTACCGAGAAAAAGACGTTGTCCACGTAAAATCTTCGCCCGTAAAACCGACTTTACAGGAACCATAATTTTTTATTTCATATATAATTAAAACATCACTAGAAGGGGTGAAGGACCAAAGATACATCGTAGTAAAGCAAAACTGAAATTTCACAAACAGGACCGCCTTTGACTGTGAATCGCGAATCAGCGAGAGCGTTAAAATCTGAGCTTGGTCTTTGATATACGAACTTGGTAATGGTATCTCATTAGCTCCATAAAGAACGTTACTGTATGCTAATGTAAACTTTTCATTGTATACGCCATCGACGTTTTGCGACAAAAATATTAAAAGGAAAATGCAATGTTTTATTTTTATTATACATACTAAAAACATTTTAACCATATAATGTGTTTAATAGAAATACAGTACTACCACAATATGTTCATTCATTGTACAACCTCCGATTCCATTGAACGGTTTTTACACGTGTTTTTTATACCAATAACCAAGACATTGTTCCTGAAAACATTTTAAAATATCCTCGGAACAGTAAGAAACATATATATATATATATATATATATATTTATATATATATAAGTATATATATACATTACATACATATATATATATATATATAATATATATATATATATATATATATATAATATATATGAAGATTTTTATGCAATTATAAGTCTTAAGTCGAAGTAACGAGGAATAAATTGCTATATATATTATGTTTTTTTTTTATTATTGTTATGTTTATGACTAGTTTCGTGAATCAGTTTAAAACTACTGGAGCATATCGAATATGTAAATGTTCAAATATGAGATGTTTTACATAAAAAAATTTGTATACTGTAAAGAATTCTTTTTAGTTCAATTACTTTGATAAACAATTTCCTCTTCCTTAGTTATTAAAACTGTACTTTTAGGTTTGGACATCATAGCATTTTAAACGCAACAATTTACTTAAGTAGAGTATTCAATATATTTGAGTAGATATTAATAGAACACTACTTTGTTTTACCTAATTTTGTATTTTTTTAGTTTATCTACGGAAATAAAAAGAGAGAAGATTTGGAAGAGTAAGAATGGATCCTCGGAGATAGCACTAACTCCCAGGAACGTCGTAAATATAAATTCTCCAGAACGTAACGCTCCAATTCTAACCCTCTGTGGCATAGGGGATAAGTTACCCCTATGCCCCACAATACCCTGCAAAACCTCGAGTGTGGGTTATTTAGGTCAAGGGTTCAATAGATTATAAAATACTGCACGTTTTAACTATATTTAAGCGTGTTCAACTCCACTTTTCACACATTAACCAATAATATTACTGCCCCATAAATGGAATATGTACTTACTAGATTAAATTTAGGAGAATTTAACTTCTAAATCGAGTTGTAAATTCTTACAAATATATGTTACACAGCGCGATGTGATTTAGCTAGTTGTGTGTAAGATTAGTTTCTAATTAGATTAAACACGCTTCAATAATTTTAGCACAAATTATATTTACTTGTTACCTTACAGCTTGTATTACATGCATTTATATCCTCTCTGAATATTATAAAAACTATTGTTTAAATTCATAAAGTTATTATAATAACATATTTTTATTTATTATAATAGTTAGCAAAATATATATTAATATGTAATATTAATTCTTATGCTGAATGCAATAAGTATAATTTTATTTACATAGACGTATACAATAAAGAGGACGCTAAAGTTTCTTTATAAGAGTCAGTTATTTTCATGCATAAAAATATTTTACTTTAGATTACTAGTGAAGAGATAATAAATGACAAAACCTAAGTTATTTGCGGTGCTGTAGTTACATGCTGTAGTTTGATGTATATTGGTGCAAGACTAAATTAGCATTATAACTTATTGTAAATTGTAAAAACATTATATTAGTATTAAAATAATTTTTATAGGAATTTATGGTATTTTAAAAACCCATCATGTGCGTGAGAGAGTAACTAAATCTTTTGCAAAATAGCTTATGAAAAAAGTAAGGGTGTGTAGAAGATAAGTTGATGGCCTTAAAGTGTGGGCCAAATTTGAGTTTAGGTTAATCGATTACCACTTTGTGACGTTTACGGCATTATTTGTATATATTTATCATTTTTAGTCTTACAATTTTCTTTTAAAAGCCCACTTACATCAAGTCATATTTTTCAAATCAATCATAATAACCCTGGCCTAACTAACAACGCCTTCTAATTACTACTGATCATGATATATTTCGCCATAATTAAACAATTATAGTTTCCTACAAATCCATCAGAAGCGCCTTGAACGGATTAACGGTAATTACTCTACAGGGTGTACATAAAATCCTGCACGGGTATAATATTTTCTGAACGATAACAGATAAAGAAACAAGATTTGGTACATCAATACTACACCTAAAAATCTACTTTTTGAAGGAACTATCAGTTTTCTGTAATATCATGGGGACGTCCCGCAAGGAGTCAGAAGGAAATCTTAAATAGGAGCATAGGTCAATATGGACATCATTTTAAAGGGCTTATCTAGCAGAGTTTAATGCCGCAAACCGCACTCAAAAAGATTGATCCAGTACAAAATGGCGGCTGTTCAAATATTTTTACTTGGTTACATTTTATTAGTAGCCATAACACCCAGTAAACAATAAAGCAAAACTGCAACCAAACGAATACTGCAGCTAACTACTACATTATGCTTGTCAGTTGTACAGAAGTGAATTATGACATTAGTTATCCTCAAGGGTTACAAATTTTGGTCCTAATATATGATAACGGGGAAAACCTGATAACAGTAACAATTAGAAATCTCAGCGAACTATGACGATCGGAAAACACTTCCTGTTTTCATAAAGTGTTGAACAGTTCTCCCTACAGTTGTTCTAGAAATTGGCTGCCTCTCGTGAAAGTAGTCATTAAATAAATGGCATGCTTCCTCGTATGATCGTCTGTTATTTCCCCAACCATCATAAGAAGTGTTATACGTTCACGTTCGTCAAGCGACATAGTGTAGTTGAGAACTACAAGCAATACGACAAACTCTTTTGTACTAAAGCGCACTGATAAAATGGATGGACAGCACTACTAAAACAAGAAAACTAGAATAGCCTACTATGAATAGACTGGCTAATAGGAAAAGTCCTAACTGCGACCCAAAGATAAGAGATTTCTAATTGTTACTGTTATCAGGTTTTCCCGTTATCAATATATTAGGACCAAATCTGTAACCCTTGAGGATAACTAATGTCATAATTCACTTCTGTACAACTGACAAGCATAATGTAGTAGTTAGCTGCAGTATTCGTTTGGTTGCAGTTTTGCTTTACTGGGGTTATGGCTACTAATAAAATGTAACCAAGTAAAATCTTTGAACAGCGGCCATTTTGTACTGGATCAATCTTTTTGAGTGCGGTTTGCGGCATTAAACTCTGCTAGATAAGCCCTTTAAAATGATGTCCACATTGACCTATGCTCCTATTTAAGATTTCCTTCTGACTCCTTGCGGGACGTCCCCATGATATTACAGAAAACTGATAGTTCCTTCAAAAAAGTAGATTTTTAGGTGTAGTATTGATGTACCAAATCTTGTTTCTTTATCTGTTATCGTTCAGGAAAATATTATACCGGTGCAGGACTTTATGTACACCCTGTATATGGTACTAAGAATAATAAAAATAATTTAGAAGGAAGAATGAACTGAATTTTATTTACATTTTAATAACAGCATTTATTGTGTTAAAATAAATACGCCAAACTGATAATTAGTGCTGCTTATACAAAAACTGTGCTTAAAAATGTTTTACAAATAAACTGTTAAGTGCTTTTTAAGGATATGTTTTTAAAGACTCCCATTCTCAACGAAGGTTGATGATATTCACACCGAAATATTAGTTTTCAATTATTGTTGTATTTATATGATACAGTCTACTACTATTAAACTATAATAACTATTTCCCACCTACACAAATGTAAAAATTACTCAAAATGTAAAAAGATGTTTCGGTAATGTCACATAATTTTTAAGTTATTGTCCATTACTATTCTATTAGCCACAAATATAAACTATATTTCTACTTGCCCAATACACTCACTATATTCATTCCCTCTACTATCAACCATAATGATTTACTTGAAAGAAGCTCTTGTATTATTATTTACGTACAATGGAGCAATCTAGAGAAGAGAGTACAATAAACCAAGTTTTTTAAAATATTGTTATTAGTTTGGTTTTAGAAACCCATCCCTAATTACCTTCCTACAAAACAATTTTCTTATATGAAAACATTAACGGGTTTACAATATATGAAAATATGATTGGAAATATTTGGTAAGTTTAAATATCTTATTAGCTTTGAAACTAACATAAATGTCTTTATTTTTGTGTGGATATTTTATATCTTGCAATTTACCACGTACTAATGAATATTAACATGCCAACAACGAACGTCCGGTAAGATTCACTTAGCCTTTCAGGGACAAAAAGAATAGAGTAGCTATTCTTTTGCGGCTGTTATTTTTTAAGGCAAAAAACTCTTAGAATATTTTTGCTAGGCCTTTTCGGGAAATACCACTTTGATAATAGCAGTGTACTCACTCCAGACATTTGACTTCGGAATTCTGTAATCATATAATTGATCTAAATATATTAGGGACCGGGTTGCTCGAGCAGTTCTGACAGTTAATATAGCAGAAGAAAAAGTTATTGAATTCCTCAAAATAATGTGCCCTACATTCCCCATAAAATTTCATTAGATACCAATGTGGCAAAACAGTATAACGGTAATATTATAATGCTTACTATAACCAAACTGGTGCATTATAAAAAGTACGGTTAAAACGTTAATCCATTTACGTAAAATATTAAATTTCATTGGCATTGCGTTTAATTATGTTTATGCAATCATAAAAAGACAGCTGTTTTTATACTTGTATATGTATGTAATTTTTATCGTAATTACATTACAATACACGTTTATCGTAATGCGTGAGTATATTTTAATTTCTTTATGTCATTTTTATTGTATTTATTTTGCGAATCAGCGAAAATATTGGCAAATTTTATGAATATTAAGTGATGGAAATCAAACAGCAGAAATGAAAAAAAGCATCTTTGAACGATTAAGTTTCATAATATTTTGAAGCATTGTATAAAATATATATTCAAATTTATATTCATATGGTTTTGGATTTTAAATCTGTAGATTGCCAAAAACATAGTAAAACTATTATGGTTAACATTTTTATAAGATGTGGCCTTCAATAGTCATGAAGTCTCATGAAAGTGCACTTTTTATTTAATGCAAATACAAATTTATTTATTTTTACTTTAAATAAAATTACTCTATAGAAATTTCTTCTCTTTGGCTGAGGCAATAAACTTCCAGAGCCGCTTTCATCAAAACTTTTTAAATACTCGCAGAGACGTTACGATGAGGATCAACATTACCATAACAGACGACAGTCGGAACCCTTCCAGTTTCCTTTCTTTTCTGATTTATATACATATTTATAAGGAATTTTCCATCCTTTAAATTTGTACTCTATTATTAAGGGTAATAGGTTTTAATTTGAAAAATAGTCTCTAGACGGGACGTGCAATCATATGATATTTTAATATATGTAATTTATCTTGTTAGACTAAAAAGAAAAAATATTAGAGACGTGAACTTCTCTTAGTAGTAATGAGCATGATTGTGAAAGTTGAATTTGTTTCAATAATGATTGACTGTGTCAATGTTAAATATACTCTTGTATAAATAGATAAAAAATGTAGTTAATAGGTGTATTGTGATATTATAAATTAGTGGACAATTTAGAAACAAATGTTATTTAAACCCAAAATAGTTTTCCAGTTTCCTTTCTTTTCTGATTTATATACATATTTATAAGGAATTTTCCATCCTTTAAATTTGTACTCTATTATTAAGGGTAATAGGTTTTAATTAGAAAAATAGTCTCTAGACGGGGACGTGCAATCATATGATATTTTAATATATGTAATTTATCTTGTTAGACTAAAAAGAAAAAATATTAGAGACGTGAACTTCTCTTAGTAGTAATGAGCATGATTGTGAAAGTTGAATTTGTTTCAATAATGATTGACTGTGTCAATGTTAAATATACTCTTGTATAAATAGATAAAAAATGTAGTTAATAGGTGTATTGTGATATTATAAATTAGTGACAATTTAGAAACAAATGTTATTTAAACCCAAAATAGTTTTCGGTAATACTATATTTAGAATTATTTAGAAGATAAATAAATATTTGGTGGATTAAATATTTGAATACTGTTAAATTTAAAAACAAACCCGCAGCAATTGGTGTAAGAAGTGAGATAATTATTGATTAAAGGGAATTTTTACTTTGAATTTCGGTAACTTTTAGAGTAAAATATCAGGTTAATTTGAGGTAATTTTGTGAGAGAGAGGGAGAAAGAGAGAGAGAGAGAGAGAGAGAGAGAGAGAGAGAGAGAGAGAGAGAGAGAGAGAGAGAGAGAGAGAGAGAGAGAATCAACAATCCACTTTTGACTACTTTTAAATTCTAGTTCTATGCTTTTATAAAATATCAGTATTGTCCATCAATTTTATGTATATGCTAAGGAAATGTTTTGATTTCTACACAATATATTATTATGCAACTACTCAGCCGAGGGAGCCCATACTTTTGTATCACCCCGGCCGTCATAAACCCACCAGCGGCCATTTTACTTTATAGCTTATGACAACCATTACAGTTTTCCTCAATGAGGCAAGGCCACATTCCAGTCGAACTCAATAACGAAATAGTTTAACTGCATTATGTATGTGTCGGAAATATACTTTTATTATTTCATTTATTTACACTATGTTTATAAACAGCGAAACAAGGCTGAATAATTTCCATAAAATAAAAATTCAATAAAAATTACATTGTATTACTTAATTACAATTTTTTTTTAGTTTAAACCTATACTTTTTCATTAAATATGCTATCGGTTGTACCCAAAAGTATTTTCTTTTAATTAATGTCGTAACGGGATAAATGTTGTTTTGTAAATAATATAAGTTCAATAGAATATTAATACCGTCAAACTATTCAGTTTAATAACACGCACTCAACATTATTGTTTATATAGAGGAATAATAACATGTAGGCCTTTTTTATAATATACTAAGATTTATGATGAATTAGTAATGATCGAATCTAACTGCTAACATTATAAAACATGTAATACTTGTTTTATACATGTAATAATAATTTTTTGTCTATTAAGACAAAAATATTATTTAATACTATACAAATTTTTTACTAAAACTAAATCATTATACCTGACATTTTTTAAGAAACTATACGTTAGTTTTTTTATTACAGTATTTTTACAACATTCCAAAGAAGAATATTGACATAAGTACGCACTCATTTCAAGGGTATTTAGATAGATGTCTTGGTAGGTGAGTTATACAACTTTAATCCAAATTCAATCTTGTATAGTATCCACTGTAGCTAGTTATTAAAAATATCTAATCGATACCGATCATAATATTTTAGAAAATTGTGATCTTAAAAATCCGTAATAGCGTAGATCATTTTCTATACTTTATCAGAAGAAACTAGCTCAGATTTTGAATGCAGATAAAACCAGAACGGATTTGTTCTCAAGGGAGCATGGATTGGGCTTTGCACTGACGACCTTATTGACTGATCCAATCCAATTTAGCTTTGGATGATTTCTTTGTGATCCCAGTGCTTTCCTCGCGAATACCATATGATTCAACGTTACGATTCTCAATCTACCCAAAAATATATATATTTTTTTAATTTGTCAATAAAATCACCGTATAAAACTCTACTTGTTTTCAGAATCCTATTATGCCGTAGTTATCTTCACATGATATAGAATTTATAATAGGTTCAAAATTGTTCCATTCAATGGATTTAATCTGTGTTTTTCTTAAATAAATATTTAATAGAACATTACTGTATTTCGGGCGTACTTTAATTCTTATCCGTCATAATTAGAATTTCAGTCAGGAACACACTTTCATTAGAAATATAGACAAGATAAAATTTGTTGACTGGGATGTACTTATAGCCATTACTTTCATTTACCTCATGTATGTCAAGAAATATATAAATGCATCGATAGGAAATAAGTTTCTTTATCTTGACGAAATAAACGTCCTATTAATAGTGAGCACATTCTCCTATAAAATTAAATTTCGAATAAATAGAGTGTAAGGTTTGATAAGTTTGGTTTAGTTTAAGATTAAGGTTGTGACATATTATGAGTAAGGGTTGCTGTGAGAGGATTTAATAATATGTTAGATTGGCAGTACAATACCCTCACATGAACTAACACATATTTTATTTGTGACATCTCATTAAATTGATTAAAATTTTTAATTAACAATTGATTGGGTCAACCGATATATTAAGCACAAATTTTAATACCGTAATACTTTGAAGACATATTTCATATTAATTTACTCATTACAATTTATTTTAAATTTAATTCATTATAACATTTACTAGTAAATTTTGTAGTGTTGCAATAATTATGAGTTCATGGACTAACGTGAGAAACTTTCTTTTAAATAGCTAAACATTTACATGAATTTACATTTTCGAAATTGTGAACATTTAAATAGATATGGAATTGAAAATGATTAATGAACCCTAAAATATACTAAGTTCTTAAAATTACTTAAATTTTATTCCACTTCACACTTATTACGCCTAGAGATATTTTTCCGCACACGAACACCAACACTAGCACTCCCGAACTTCAGTTTTCGAATTCCCGTCCTCGACTTCATCCTCTCCTCCTTGTTCTTCAGTTTTGATGTTGTTCTCCCTCCAGCTCATTGACCACGCCTCTGCCAAATCTCTCCATCATAATTGGTGAGTAACAATTTTTCATATCAGCATGGCTGCCCCTTACATTGTCGCACGGTTTTTTTTATAAATAAGCATTTCCGCTGCTTGAACAAGCATTTCCTGTTTGTTCACCATCGGTGTCTGGGGGGATGTGCGTATCCACTTACATCTGGAGGATGTTTGTCTCGAATTGTAATACAAGACTTCCTTTCCAGCAACTATCTGTACATCGATTCTATGAATTTTATTTTACTAATAATTACATATGTCTTACATTCCCCTGGCTTAATGACGATTCTACGTACGAATCGTACTTATTGTCTAATTAAGGTTATCCATTGGGTAGTCACGTTCATGTACTGTAGGCTTCAGAAATTTTATTTTGATGTTGTTAATGTGGATGAAGTAGAGGGCTATAAAAAGAAGTAGTGTTATTATACAAGTCCAGGCTAATAAAATGTACAAAATGAGTTCCGTGTTGTTTACTATGTTTTTTTCGTCGTGCTTTAGCTGGAAGTGGTGTTGTCTTTGTAGATTGTGAACGAAGTAGGTGGGTGTCGATAAGGTCCAGTTTTCATCTAAGATTTCATGCAGGTGTTGGAATTCTTGTCTTGTTTCTGTTTCGAGGGGTAATATAGTTATAGAGTGAAATTTGGACCAAGAAATGGGAAGAAGATGTGTTATTTGATAGTTGTCAGGGTTTTTGGAACCACATGGTATTACTGTGTTTACAAGTGTTAATTCTTCTTGGTGTAGAGAACATTCACAGGGTTAGGATGATTTCTAGAGTTCCTGTGTTGTTCGGTTTTTGGATGTAGTGATGGGTCTTCTGATGTGAGCATACTACTTTCAGGTTTGTTTGGATGTTTGTTACAAGAAATTTGTTCGGTGAGACTTGTGTTACTAAAGGCATCGGGGTTTCTTTGAAGCAGGTGAATGCGCAGGTAGCTCGGAGAGTAGGTAGTGTTGATGTGTTGAGAGTTCTGTGTAGACATCTTAAGGACTGATCACTGTTGACTGTTGCCCTGGGAATCAAGCAAAGTGCCATTAAATGTTTCGTGGTAAATTCTGTACATCGTCATCTGTATTGCTAATTACAAGAGAGAAGACACAACATTAAATATTATAAATTAAAAAATTATACTAAGTTTCAACCATACCAAATTAAAAATACCAGCAGTAAAATAAAGGATCTAAAATTAAAAGTGATTTTAATTTGATAATATAATTTATTCACACAAACTTAATACAAAACCTACAACAAAAACAAACAACAACTTTAAATAGCTGTGCTATATTTTAAATATACTAAAAAGTAACTACGCGAACAAAAAAGTTCTATTTAAAATTAAACAACGGTTATGAAAAGAAGTTAAAAATATATGGTTTTTTAAAACGAGGTTTTATTAATTATATGATCTCATTAAATTATTTTTGTGGACAAGACAGATTAAACAGCTCTATTTAATATTCATGTTTTCAAAGAAGTTACTACACCACCTATACAAAGAAACATGTAGTATAATTATATTTATTGCACATTCATTGAACATATTTCCAAAGCTGTTTACAAATCAAAATTCCCCTATCTAATGTAATAATTACTTTAATATAAAATTATAAATCTCAAAGTATCCTCTCAGTGCTTAGATATATTATATATATATTAGAATGATTGTAACAAGGTAGAAATATTGTTAATATATAATTATAAAATTACTTATCTTATACACGAGTTTTATTAAATTCGTTGCCAACTTAATTTTCCTATGTTTTTGGTACCTTTAATTTTGTCAAAGTAATTTGTTTTTTGCTATTTATTCGTTGATTTCAGTACTAGTATATAGGTATGGTAGGTTTTTTTTATTTTGAAAATGTTATTATAGACATTTATATTTTATTTGTTAGATTATAAATCACTAAATTATCTCCTTGTTTTTATTTCCGTAGCCAGCATTTCCTTTACAATGGTTCTCTTGTGAATCTATACGTATCACAAGATAAATCCAAATTAATGGGGATTTCAAAGACTGGGATGAGAAGTTCTATGTTGATTAATATTGAATATTATCAGTTAAGACTCCTCTCAAGGGATTCTCGTTACCATTATCTATCACTGACAACCAAGTTGCAGGGATAAACTCTGTCTAATCTGATGATGTCACATAATCTGTTTTCGCGAATGACAAGTATTAAATGCATCTATGAGGCACTTATTTGGTACTTGCTAATTAATTAGACAAAAAAGCTTAAAACTAAATAATATAACTCTTCAGTAAATTTTAAGAAACGCTCAGGGTTTATTGTTAGTTATACATAATGACTTTTACCGTATACAAAGTAAACTAATTACTATAATAAAAAAACATAGGGCTTACTGCTTCCTCTCAAGTTGCAACTAATTGACCGATATGCAAAAAATATCTGGCGAGGCACAATATTATGCTCGATGCTGAGTAATCACGTACTAAAACTATTATTTAAATCATACTAATCCTATATACTATATAATAGCGTATACTTAATTGATATCACATATTATATATATATATATATATATATATATATATTATATATATATATATATATATATATATATACATAAAATTTGTATAAATGGCATTGGCCGAATTTAATTTCAATAAACATTCAATCACAAAAAGTACTTGCTCCGCCGGTACTCGAACCCGGATCTCTCACTTGCCGGGTGAATGTGCTACCATTACACCACAGAGCCCTTACTTTTTACGATTTAATTATTTTGTATTTGGCCGTATCTGTTACATATGCGTTTTAAATAAACTATATGGTTGGAAGACCAAACACGTGTCAATCGACTTTTATTTACATTAAATTTGTGTAAATGGCTATGGCCCAATTTAATTTCAATAAACATTTAATCACAAAAAGTGCACTTGCTCTGCCGGGACTCGATATATATATATATATGTATATATATATATATATATATATATATATATATATATATATATATATATATATATATATACATATTATTATCAAATATACTTTATGAATGCAAGTATTCCCTTTAATATATAAGAGGGAAGATTTTATTTATATTAATTTTTATATTGTTATGAAAAATTTAGGCGTACATTGAGCACATAAATAAGAAATCGAACAAAAACAAGCCAATATATAATGAAGCCTAAGTAACGCTTTAAAGTACCCCCAAGCAAACAATTAATTAAACGGAAAATCACTCAAAGAACGTAAATTACATATTACTGAAACTTAGGGTGTACAGTTATTTTAAAAAAGGACCAATCTTATTATGTCTTATACTGCACTTACTTATGCAGTACCTACTGACCTGTAAGTATCTGTTTAGCTGGCTTAGAGAGGAGTCTGTGCATTAAAAAAGATAGAACCGACAGCAAGTTAAAGATATCACAAAGCAGTGTTAGCTTTATTTTAATATCACTGGCAAAGCCCATTGTCTTATATTGTTTAACATTCTTTAATATCTTCGGGAAAAAAACTAAGTAAAAGGTATAATATTAATTAATTATAATATTTCATAAATAGTTAATCTGCCAATGGTGTATTGTAAATATTACAAATTGAAGTTCACAATTGTTTAAAAATTAAATTTGTATCAATAGATAATTTAGTTTTTAATATTGAGAAGTATCACAATAAACTCAGACACAAAACTAATTGTTACTTTACGCTAGGAATAGAGTTAAAACAGGCAACATAATTTGTCTACTTTACTACTCTTAAAAGTTTTATGGTTAAAACAAGATACATAATTAGTACATTAAGCAAAATTATTGAAGATCTAAATAAAAAGTTATTTAAAATATATAAAATAAAACTTATAAATGAATATTGACTTTCACTTTCCATGATATGATACTATTTCAGAAGTTTATACAAATATTAAAACTTCTTATTAGTGTTAGCCTACCCATTTCAAAACTTCCAAAGGATTTTTTTTTTTTTCGTTTGCACATAGAGTTTTGTTGCGTAGTGAAATTTCCTGGAAATTTATTAGTGACGCAAAACACTTTCCTTACTATAGGAAAAACAATGCATTGGAATGCATAATTTATTTCATTTCATTAGAGGCCGACTGTAATTACAATCTCTCCCAACTTCCTTGAATATGGCCAAATACCAAAAATATGTTGGATATACTTTTTGAACAATTTACATCATGGTATATGGAAGTAACATTAGTAGTTCGTTTTGTAGCTTATACGTTTTAAAACATGTAAACTTAGCCTGCCACATTCCCTTGGATAAGCACATAGAGATAAGCATAAACCGGTTAGTGTCCTTTTTATTAATGCTTAAGATTGTGTAAATTAATATATAATAGGCAACACGTAGACTGTACTTGTACTCTGTGACGTATTAATTTTTATTACATACGAATGATTAAATTAACGGATTGTATGATTACAACGGTTCTACATACTATAAATTTGGATATATTCGTAAAGATAATATTTACAAAAAGCTTATTTATTGTTCCCTAATATCATTCAATTATATCCCAATAATATAAATGTGAAAGTAAGTTTTTTGTTACGCTTTGACGCATAAATGATTCACCCTGTTGTACTGAAATTTTACATTGACATTCTTAAGGCCCCTAGGATGAATACAGGCCTATTCTTATTTCGCATACTCTTTCGGGCCACGCAATACTTGTCTTTAAAGTAATGAAATATTCCAGCTTGGTAATTTCTGCAATTTTAATTTAACGAACCTTTCAAATGTAATCAACTGTTCTGTGTAAACATTTTTTATTTTTTCCAATTGGTTTACATTTATACTGAGTAAAGTTTTTAATAATTAGTAATAATTTTAAACGCCGTTTTCATTTTAGCAATTAGGTAAGTAATTATCTACCTTAGAATATGCCCAGGGACAAAATAAGGTAGGAATTTAACTGGGAAGGCTCCTTTCGAAGCATTCGCCAAGAACTATGCTAGATGAAAATTCATTGGACTGTTCTTTTGAACTAATTCAATAAGTGCATTTAACAATTTCTAAAATATTGAAAAAGTTTACTATAAAATTAGAGACTGATATAAATAAAACCCGTCTTAGTTTACGTTTGAGAGGAGTGGGCTTCACTTATCTGCGTTATATATATATATATATATTTTCTTTATCGGAAAACAGAAAATATACACAATGGAACAAAACATATCTAAAACGAATGTTTTCTTATGTAAAATAAACTGGCCACAATTATGAACTTTTTTACGCATTTTCTTGGTAATGAAAACAAGGCGTCAGAAATATAGTTCACTTCAACAAGCAGTGGTTATAAACCTGCAACGACTACTATATTGCATGCAAAGCAGCTGGTCACTACTACCAGTACTTATATATAAGAGAAAATTTTGTCTAACTTTTACTATAAAATTACACACCGTTATGAAAACTATCTAAACTGCCCTTGACATAAATAGGCAAGAAGTATGTTTAAGGAAAACAATTTTTTTTTTTAACTTTGTAATATAACATATGATCTTCTAAAACTGGTTTACTACGCATATTACAATCTATTATGCAGTAAGGAATTACTGTTTGAGGGTAAGACGTTTAAGAGTTCGCTGTTACCATTGGAAAACGTCCAAAAAGCGATTATTAAAAGCAACCTTGGAAAAGCCTTTAATATTTGTAATTCTAAACTATTTAGGTGTTAGAAACATAATAATGTACATTTTCAAAAAACCATGTTTATATTTTTCACTAAGTAAACAATAGTTACTTAACCAGATTCACAGTGTCATCTAGGAGTATTGTCCCGACATTCGAGTAGTGTATTAATTGCACAAATTGACGTTACATTGCAAGTATAGTTATTGATAAATTACCAGATGGCCGTAAGCTACCAAGTGTTTATAAATCCGACATGTATACAAAGAACCTTATCAATTTTGACTTAGTTATCTAGTAGGGATCTTATTGTCTAACACTTGCTTTCTTTACCTATCATTTATATGTTTTCTCATTTTTTTCTTACATTACGAGTACGTATACGTTATATTCATACATTATATATTGTAGATTTCATGTTTTAATTATATGTTTTCCATGCAAAAAATGTACAGTCCTTACACAGGTAATTAGTTTCAGAAAAATTCATGGTGATGATTTCGTCTTGATCTCCATACATAGGCTAAGTCCTTATGGAGATCATTTCCTGTTTGTGTACACTATGTGCTGTATTCTATGCTTATATGAGGAAATAAATTATTATTCATTAATTTATTCACCTTCAATTTCGTTGTGCTACATTTAATAAAATGAATGAAATATTGAATTTAATATATTTCTTTAATTTTAAGCTAATCAGTATTTCATTATTATATATTGAATTATGTTTAAGTAAAATATGTATACTATTTCGGTGGAATAACAATTCTAGTAGAATATTTTTTGTTTAATAATATTTCATTAACATATTAATCATTGGATATTTTTATATTTTTCTATCACTTATATCCCAAATATGATCTGGTGGATTCTGTTGATTTAATTTATAATTAAATGAAAATGGTTTGGTGTACTTAGTATAATAAATTACTATGAACTCAACCACAGGCGCTAGCTGAAGTACTTATTAGTAGTGAAGAGAGTTGTATTATTATTGTGTTAGCTGTATTGGCTCTTAACCATCATCATTGGACAACTTATTAACATCGTATCCTGTGGCTACTTCAACATCACATAGCTTCTGGTCATTGAATATAGGTCTATAAAACTGAATATAAAATGTTTATCAAATATAATGTTTCTTTATATACTAAGAATTGCATAATTATTTTAAATGCAGATATGATATATACATATTGGTATTGGATTTAAAAGTTACAATTGGAAACACAAATTGTTTAAAAAAAATTCTATCAGTAGGGTGATTGCAAAACGCAATTTTTCTACATCTACTCCAATTTTAACATTTTTATCTTTTGTAATTGAATATTTATTTTCTTAGTGATTGCTTTATAAGTATATTTTAGGTTATTGCGTATGTTTTATCAACTTGTGAATATAACTAATTATCGTATCGTTGAAACTAGGGATGGGCCATTAACTGAACTCGAAGCTACAAACGACGACATATCGGAGGCCAGGAAATGACGCGGTTGTGATTGAGTCCTACAGCGTTTACCCATTAGCAGTGAGTTGTCTTGTATTGCGATCTTTGCATATAACTTGGGTTTGTAAGCTAATGTGGGTATTTGGTAAATAGCATGTCTTTTCTGTATAAACTTAATTTTGACGACCAAATTTTACCTTACACTCTATACAAGTACCTAGTTTCGAATAGGTAAATTTATAATAGTAAATATTAAAATAAGATATATTTCAAATAATAATATCTTTACGTGTCACTAAAATATAAATTAATGATATATGTGATATTTAAATCGTTTTTACGATAAAATTTTGCTTTTTAAAACAAATATACCTACACGTAAAAGGTTATGCCCTCATTAATTCATTCATCACTAGCTCTCTACCCTACTGATATTCCAGAAAATTTAATTTTGGTACACATATGACTGATGACGTAAGTGGTAAACTAGATAATTTTTATTCAGATTAAACACCCACACGGTTTGAAATAGGATTGCAATCCCTGAAGGTACCTTACACATTTATCAATTTATCGATATCAAAGAAATATGTTTGATACACAAGTTTTTTTAAGCTTTCAACAGAAACTATTTGCCAAAACTCCTTAAGGAACTTAATTTTTGTACCTTCTTGATGTCCTAAAGATATGAAAATTTATCCAAACTTACCTCATCAAAAAACATTGTTATGAAAACTAAATTACTGTAAGTTTGGAATAGAGTAGCAACCAGAATAAACAATTAATCTTGGTTTTCTAACTTCCCTCTGTCACAGAAACGTAATACCTGGTTAATGTGCATAAGAGACTAATGGAATTAACTTCGACCGTAATTATGTAACAATTGTGGAAAATATTCGCTTTTGAAAATAAACAGTTGTTTATATTTTACTAACCTATGTAGGTATTATCGTAATACCAGTAACAATGCAAACGTTACTATAAAAACCAACATGTTTTTATTGCACAAGATGACTACTTTACAACAATTCAAACGCTACTATGGCACTATAAAAAGGTTTTGACTTAGATTCCATGCCCACTAGTAGACGCTCTATATATGTATAGATACACTCTCTTCCTAATAGTTCAAAGTACTTTCTACGCCGGGTCTCTGAGTTGGCGGGCGAACACGTTACAACTACACAACTTAGCCCTCACTTTTTACGATGAAATTATTTTGTATTTGATCGTTTTTTCACATATCGGAATGTTACGTTGATATGTTAGTTTGCTTATTAAAAAAAATTTAGCTCCACATCTTTCAATATTACTTTTTGCTATTTCTACCCATTTAACATTAAAGTAAATTATAAGAGGCAGTGTTCTAAGTTGAGAATTAATGGATTATTTATTCCCTAAAATAAAATATTTCGTCTAAGTAAGAAATGGCTTTTTGAATAACTTTCTAAATAAGCTCATTATTCTTCAACAAGACTGATGATCTCTATTAGGGAGTTTCACTGTAATTTTGGGTTTAGATATAAACATATATGTCTTAATTAATCTCTTTATTTACTTTAAGCTATATGAAAATGTTTGAGTGATATCAATTTCAACTATTTTATTTTAATTTTTTACAGATATTAAATATCTTTCTATATGAGCTTTAAGTTATTAATATCAAACATATTTCAATAAATATATACTTGTGATGTATATTAATTATGTGCCATGACTTGTATAATATTAAGATGACTTGGATTATACATGTGGTGTATTTATTTATATTGCCTGATACTTCATATTTTTTGTGATGTATACTCGTTACGTGTCATTAACCTGGCTTGTGCTACTACATACACAATATTCGTCATTGGCGTGAGAGATTGTACTTACTATATAATGTTGTTAGTAATTAGCCTGACTTCTCTTTCAAATGAATTTGGTATCAGTAACTGATTTTTGCTGCTTATAATTTGTGTCATGAAACTGATAAGTGTTCCGTATTTGCTATGTGTCATTAACATTATTTGTGCTACAGATACATTATGCGTCATTAACATGAGAGGTTGTACATTTACGGAACTTTAAAACATATATAAGAGTACATGAACAGATATCACAAGTCACAAATGTGGTTTGCTATCATTTATGCAGTAGAGTTTCAATACTTAGATGTTCGTTATATTACTTAAAGAATAAAACATCAATATTAAACTAAATAGATTGAATTTCTTTATTATTAACATTGCCCAATTTGAAAACCAAATGTAGAATTTAACTTTACAATAATAATAAAGGTGTACACTTGTTTTATTTCATATTATAGATTGTATGTAATAAACTAATTTTGATTTACAACAATGACTCCAAAACCCAACTCTAAACACTTGTTTAGCCACGTTATATGTACCTTATAAAGCGTTTTTAAACCAGTTATCTAAAGCAAAAACTGGCTATAGTAAGAACGGCACACTAGAACAAAAATATACAAGTACAGTAAGCTACTTAGGCATTTAAAAAACGTTGAAAAACTGTGATATTTGTAAAAAAGTATTCAGAGAATTTCTAATAGTCTAGTATAAAAAAAACAGAGGAAACTAATATTATTGATTTGTGTACAAAAGCATTACGTAAAAACCAAGAAAGCTTATTAGCTTTATTATTATGCACTCAAGTAAGCGCTCATTGCATCACATATAGCACCAAAGGTTTAAAATAAAGATTTTTAAATTCCACAAAATTATGTTTAAACAGGGGTAATAATTATAATTCTTATTAATTAAAATTAACTTTAATATCTTTTCCCAAAATAAAACAAAATAAAATGTTTGTTTAGCGGTGGGTGTCCTTTAAAGACATTTTCTCACAATATCACAAATGTGTCATAACTATTATTTATATTTGATTTATGCTTTATACAATCATGTTATACAATCAGGCCACTTTCACTTTGATTCAACATGATATGATCCAACAAATGGAATTGTCATAACTTTTTAAATACTCGAAGAGACTTAAGGAGGAGGATCAACATTACAATTTCAGATGATGGTAGGAATCCTTAGGTATATCCCTTCATTTCTGATTCTTACAAATATTTATAAGGGTTTTCACAACTGAAATTTTACTCAACTTTAAAAATATTATTATGCTATAGTACTTTATGAAACAAATAACACTTATGAATCGCATACAATAAATAAACATATATTGCAGCCGTTTGTGGACAGTTACTTTTAGCATTCCAAGTACAGTTAGCATAATTAACTTTAAAACTTCCATTAAGGGGAGCACTTCGCCCTATCTTCGTAATGTTAACATAGGTACACTTATCTCAAGAACTACTTGAGGTATCTTCATAATTCTTTTTTTCATTTAAAGAGGGCTTCTAGGGGAACACGTGGAACCAAAAAAAAAATTTTTTTTGGCATATACCCTAAAAGTTATATATTTTTTGTTTTAACGCTTGTCAAAAACCTATATAAATATGTGTATATGTATGTATATAAATATTGAACTCAGTGAAATGTGATGTTTTTAGTGGTTCCACATATGTAAAACAGTGCTACAAACATACAAAAAAAATTTCATATTCTACCATTTGTAGTTTTTGAGAAACATGTACTTTTGTATTGAAAACCGCAACTTTCGGAAAAACACAAAAAAACGGAAAAAAATACTGCTTTATTACCTTTTTTCAGTACATTTCCAGGTGCATAGGGCTGGCTGATCTCCTTCCTGCTCTCATATTCATCCTCCAGACTTCTTTTTAGTAAGTTTTTCTTCTGTCTAATTTTTTTCTCTATATCTTCTTGAGCTTTCTCTGCCTTCCAAATTCGCCGCCGGGTCAAGCTTTTTCATTGCTGTAATAAAATGCTGCCCTGGTGACACTCCTATTTCTTGAAATACTTTGCATTTGCCAATGTAGCCATCATTAAAAGCTGTAACAGCTTCATATATGCCAAATTTCAAAGTTTTAATCTCCACAAATGTTCTTTTAGGTATGTAGGTCCAAATGACATTGTTGAGGGACTCATTGGGATTTTGAGTTTTTCCCTTAGTACATTTGCCCAGTAGAGTTGGATTGGCTAGATCTTGAAAAATAGGTTTAATAAATGTCATTAGGTTTTCAGGCAAGTGAAAATGGCTGCCATGATCATAGTTTTCATTGGATTTTACGGCTTTGCGGTACTTACACCAGGTTTCTTCATCATCTGGACATAGTCCATGTTGAGGCCTTTCATTAGAAGACATCACATGGAAAAACTCTGCCCAAATGGCTTTTTTCATGTCTTCAACAGAGTTTGTGTTGCGTCTAATTGCCAACCCGTAGTATTTTTGGAGCTGAATAATGGCAGAATCTGTTAGCTTGTTCTTGCCGCCAAGTCGTGAGCCGTCAGGGAGTGTTTTAGTCTTAGCTTTTAGATTTTTTAATCTCGATCCCATCCGTTTCTGGACCATGGCCTATGCATTCTATCTTTGTTATGGCAGTATCACCATAGGGCTTGGCTTCGCATACACTGGAGTACGCCTTGCTGTCTCCATCACCAAGGTATTCAAGGTAACGAGCCTCATACAATGCCTGCGAGCGCTGAAAAATTGCGACTGCTCCAGCAACTTCCATGGCTCCACTAGAACCTTCAAAGTTTGCGATACAGCCATCACCATGCGTGTTGTTTAGTCTATTAGTGCATCTGCAATATTTAGATAAAATCTCGATGTCTAGGACCTTACCGGTTGATAAAGATGTCACTGATACCACTCCATTTAGTGAAAGGTGACCCCGCTTCTGCCATGAGCCATCAGCAGCTATAGCGAGGTCTCTGCAACCATCATTATCCGATACAGCTTCTTGCACAGCACTTTGCATTGACTTCTTACACACTAACTCAGCAATTGAACCCAAGTAATGCTCATGTTCATGATATCTCAAAGGCGGAGGTGTAAGATTCATAAAAGCGCAAATTTTCTCCGCAGCCACTCTACCTTTGCCTATGTTACGCATAGCATAAACCAAACGAAGATTTAGGTCATAAAATGTGTTAGGCCTATCAGACTTTGCTTCATTCTGATTAGTGTTAGGCCTGACTAATTCAGAGTTTGTCACAGTAATAGTGTTTTCACAATCAGAACAGCTGACTATAATTTTTGATGCTAGGCCTACAATGTGTTTTACTTTGTAAACAAGTTGGCCATGGCAATTTTTACACACTGAAACGTTACTAAGAGCCTCATTCAACAATCCTATATTAACTATACAGTTTTCAGACTCATCATTTTCATTCAATTGGTACTGTTTCAAAAAAGGACTGACCTTCTTAGAAGATGCACTTTGAGGTCTTGGCCTATCCACATTTGGAGTATTGGTACCTCGATTGTTACTTGATCCTGAGAAACTAGGCCTAGGACTAGTTGGAGGGTTATGTTGATTTCCTTTGAAAACGCGTTTCTTGAAAGCAGGCTTTGAACGTGGCATTATAAAATTCACTACACTTATAACAAAAAATACTCAGAACTCTCCACTAAACTCACAAAAAACCATAATCATTTACGTAATTTTCACTCTCTAAAACAGAAATGTCAGTAACCAAAACATGTATGCTACCTAGGTTATAAGCAATGGTTATAAAACAGATGTTTTGTTGGTTAGTGTAAGTTGTTGACATAACAAACTGTCACTGCCAACCAAATCATGAACATGACTGCAACGAAGTAGTACTATAACAGCACCATTCAAAGTGTGACTGCTACAGGCCCGAAACTGCCTGCAGGCCTATTTAAAAAAAAATATTTCGGACACTTCTAGTCATCATAAAAAAAATTTAATACCACCATTGTTATCGGGAAATTCCAAACTTTAATAAAAAAAAAAAAAAAAATTTGTAATTTTTGAGATTTTTTACGAAGTGCTCCCCTTAAATAGACATGTTCTATTTGTAATTAAAATATTTTAAATTCTCTTTTACACTGTACCTGGAGTCATAGTTTTATCTTATAATACCTAATGCAACATTTTATTATTCTATTAAATCATTATTTAATTATATAATTTATCCACTAATTTGAATCCATAAGCTAAACATAAAATACGTTTATAATACCATTGTACTTAAATTTTCTATCTCTGTCTCTTGTTTAAGGGTAGGCGATTGTTGATTCTGCATCCCGAGCCTACTTTACTCTTGTACTCAGCTCTTGTGGGATCGAGGGCTGTTATGAGGGACTTGCAGCCTCAGCAGCTCTTAAAAGAGCCTCACATACCTTTCCTGTGGTTTTCTTGTTGATCTACATGTAGTTTTACAATCACCATTGACTAAATATAAGCGGTTAGTAATTAAATATCAAAGTGTACCACTTATTAAAAGGTTAGAATGGAAATAATCAAATCTACTCTTCTCGTAACCAAAGGATGGACTGTTATAAATAATAACATTATGTTTAATATTTTGTATAAAACTAAAACATTTTAAACGGAGAAGATAAATTTTTTAATAAAAAAAAAACTATTAAAGAATGAATGTAGCAAAATTATGTTTTGTTAATGGCCTTCAAAACAATTTTAAACTAATAAATTTCTTGTTTTGTATCATATATAACAATATCAATGTCTATTTACCATTTATATATATATAACATTTTATATACAGTACAGTCGACAAACAACGCGTTGGGTGGCTTTGCTAATGCTGGATGCAGAACTTCAAATATACTCGTATAGCACATTTCAGTCTTTAGATATCCTGAAAATAAATAGACACGAAGAAAATTGGACCAAAAGATGTCCTGTAAAATTATAAATCTGGAAATAATCTTTACGCATATTTCTTGCCACGCCTTGATACAATAATATCAAATTTATTTGCGTTAGATTATACAGTTCAGAAGAGAGCTTTTAGAAGATACAACTTCCAGTGTAGTAAGACAGAGCATGTATGCTTTAAAAAATCAGAAATCAGACCAACATTTTTATCGATTTTTACCTACCGCTATATTTTATTTTTACTGTAAGAAAATAACCACTTTTTTTTAAATATCACTATTTATTCTTAAACATGCTCTAGGGTTATTGTTAGCCATAATATCAATATAGATATGTTTGCTAACACTCAGTTCAATATAATAGAGTGGCATGCGCCATAACCACAGTGATGTAAATATTTGAATAAAGCTTCATGAAAAAATCCAATAAATACGTTAGTTCTTTTCCGAAATATTATGAAGACAGGCATAAGGAAAGAAATTGAAGTTTTCATTCCCATTATGGATATACGTCGCTAATACATCAGATCAGATTTTTATATAGGTTTATTATAAACAGTACATTATCATTTCGAATGGTATGCATAAATTAATATATTCACAGTAAACACCTGACGCGAGGTATAATTATATAACTGGTACTACTACAATATATAGTAAAATTAATAATATTAAAATGTATTGTCTTGCTTAAAGTGTTTTTTAAAATAAAACTATAGTTTATAAACAAACATTGGCTCATCAAATAAGAGTGATATATTTGAGAGTGTGGTTCACCAAACATAATGTACTGGAATTCGTGTGCGGGAAGGTAAATGACAACTTTCAACAATAAACGTATTAAAGATAAACCATGATCGAATACATCTTTTCGTTAAATTATATAAGTATGACAAATCACCACTAATAGTATTTTTGAGAAGATAAACAACAAAAAGGGCTTTAAAACACTGTATATTTAGTGAATATTAAAGTAGTAAATACCCATATAGGTATTATTCAAACTGATCTTTGACTGCAGAATAAAACAAAATACAGAACAAATTTATTAACTACATAGCGTCAGTTCATGGTAAGGACGTACGCAAACACGTTTATTCGCTTCAGTGTAGTTTAATTTTAACTAATATGACACGGTTTAAATTACTCAAAATACTAATGAATATAAATCTAATAAATAATTCATTCCACAATGAAAACTTTAATTTAAATCTTTAGCTATTACAATAAACTCTTATAGCTGAATAGACTGTTTAAAAATCTGTGTTTAAAAGAAATTACACTTAATCAGTCTGAGATTACCGACTATTGCAGATAGCACTAGGCTCATTTACCAAAATGAAAAGATTGAGTTAGTAGTGTACTCTTATTATTTATACACATTTTCATCTCTACATATCGTATATTATGAAAAGGGTCTTATTTACTGACAAGGTGTTACAGTTACATTTCTTTCTGAAAATACGCCCTATGAACTCTAACACACCTCACAGGACACAATTAAACAAATATAGCATATATTTATGCAAGCATGAGCATTTCGAAAGCATGAATTTTTAAGAGCTCACTCGGCTTCGTATCGTGGTTTTCTTTCTAACACTAAAAAAAAAAAAAATTAAATGTCAAACTTCCGAGGATCACTTTGAAATTCGGAAACTCAGTCCCAGATATCTGCTAGAGCTTTCGTTAGGTGATCACAATATCGGAAAACTATAGTTTGGGAGTCCATATCAATATCTAAGTTGGGAGTCAGATAAAAGTTAAAGTGTATTATTAATATTGTTATTGCATAATATGGCTTGTCAGATTTCAGGCTGAAATTTGTATTTCAAATAAATGTATGATAGTTAATATAAGTTGAAAACAATACTATTAATATATAAAACAAGATTTTACTTAAATTAAAATCCAAACATATGAATATCGCGTGCTTGGATATGAATAGTTATTTGTACATTATAATTAAAAATATATTTTTTAGGTCTATAAAAATATATAAGATTTAAACGATATGATTTCGATAAACTGATATAAGTAGAAGCACTAAAGGTTGACATTTCTAAGAATTTTAGTGGTTTTCATCATTCAATTTGGTATCCTATCAGTGTTTGAATAATAACACTCTTCACACCAATTTCACTAGGCTATATAATTATGGGCATGTGTAGGTTTATAAATGTTTCGTGTTATTAACATGTGATCACACGAACCTGCGACACATTGTCACTTTTTTACAATATTGAGTGAAGCTCTTTCGTTTCTTGCGGAACAAGATTGGGCTGTTACATGATAAACAACCATTTCCCCACTTGACTTTGGGCTAGTCAGTATCTCACCGGCTACCCGGATATATAATACCAATCTTATCTCAACCACTATCCCAATTGTGTGCAGTTTTTGCTCACTAACGTGCTGTAGTGTAATCTTGTTTGTCCAATATATAATTAGTAATTAAAATGTGTTAAAGCAATTAGGTTTATTGTGACTTTTCTGTATTAGGGGACTTAAAATAATATAAAATAAGGATGCTGTCGAACAGAGCTCATAAAACCCTTGTTAAAATCGGTGTAGGAACCACGAACAAGAGAATAATTTTATGATTTTTTTACTTATTAGATGTAGAATGAATGTACAATTATTCAACATTTGTGTCGGGCCAGCGATTCTTAAGAGAGGATTTTAGGGGAAATTTATAAAAATACTATTTTTAAGAAAACGTAGTGGAAGAAGTATATATCATCTTGATGTTGAACTCAGTCTACAGTATATCATCTGCTAGGTCCAGTCTCAAGTGTCTGGCAGTCGCTGGACCCAAGACAAGATTAAAATAATAAATAGAATAATTTACAGTACAATGTTTCTAAAAATAACTAATTATATATATTTATATCAAAATCAAAAATATATTTATTATCACAATGAAGGTAAAACATTTTAGAGATTTTGAAAAACAATTCTGATTATTATTACTTTATAACTGTTTAACATAGTTGCGGTAATATGCTAATGGTGCATGCTATCGCGCCATAACCGACGATTTACAGAGACAGAGATAATTAGCTTATATGACGTGACATGGCCGACTTGCATTAAACAATGATTTAACAAAGATCTTTGTAAAATATTCATACAAATAATTAGAAAAACTATCGAATAAAAATATTTTGGTTATTATATGATACTAGACTACCTCCGAAATTATTATTATAGCATAGGTTTTAATGTTAAGATCGTGAGACACAATCCAATAAGTTTTGACTGAACTGCTGTAGTGCATGTGCTCGCGTGTTTATACCAAAATATTTAAATCTCTTGTGGACGTATACAGCTTGAGGTCCTTTTTTTATTTTGTCGTTACCATCTGGCTAACCATTGGGTAATTTCAGAATATTCGCTAATACTTAGCCAAATCCCAGGGAGTACTATGTTCAATTATTGAACGTTGTGTTTTATTGTATCTAAATGAAACTTCATGCGTAATTTCCAATTTATAGGTTAGTCCATTTTCATAATATTGTGCAGACAGCCAGCCAGATAGATAGAGAGGGAAACAAAAATAAAATATTAGTAGCTATATGTGAGAGGTTTCTCTAAAGTCCACTCTCTTTTAATTCTTAAGTTATATGCATAATGCGTTACATTATAATTAAACACTGTAATATTTAATACGTCAGTATGTATTAAGGTTTTTTATATAATCACATACAAAATGTAAAAATGTTATGTCTTTAATTATTGAGTGCTGAACAGTTTTCTCTAGTTATAAACAACAGTGATTTAACGTTATCTGTCCCAACAGTAGGAGGCGACTCAATTATTTAAAGTGCCTCAAGTTTATTTGTCGTTCATTTGTTGACTAAACAACAGTTAGGGCTCAATCAAAACAGGCTCCTGTGTACATCCTAACATTGGCTCTTTCTTATTCGGACATATATCTTATTCGCGATTGTTACTTTTTATGATAAAACAGAAAGTTTATTATCAATAGTAATAAAATGTTAGTTTCATATTATATGAAATTGTATTAATGAAGAACTTTATAATAATTATAGGATAGAGTACTTTAGCTGCTACTATTTTTGGTAATCCAAGTTTGATTACTAAAAAATCCCAGTTACCAACAAAGGTTTCATGTTTGTAAAGTCTTTTCTGTTAATCATTCATAATTAATTATAAAAAACCATATACAAATAAATGTTTTATTATTAAGGTTAGACGTAAACTTAATACTTATTAAAGGTTAAACGTGCTTAAACCATTGGTAGGATCTTTGTAGAAACGTAAGAAAGATATATATTTTCCATCATTCTAATAGGTATTGAAGTTACTTAATTGGATCTTATCAGAAAATTCCTACCTCAACGCTAGTATACACCCTGAGGGAAAGAGTGTTACTAAGTTTTTTTTTTATATGGCTGGTAACTTAACAGCAATAAAACCTAAAATCGCCTTATACGTGTAACCCAGTACATTACGGATAGAGAAATATTGTCGCGTTAAGAAAAGAACAAATAAAAAGATGTTTTGTTTCACAACTGTAAAAAAAACTAATATTGTGACTTCCATAAGTTATGATAGTATCAGTACTAGGCCTTACTTAAAAACATAATAGTACTATTTATATTTATATTTAAATTTTACAAGATAATAATTCTACAGTATTTGATTATTAGTAAATGCGCAGTCAGCAAATACAAAGTTAAAATCTATTATATATATTATTTCTTGTGTGCGTGTGTTCAATGGGTCCCTAAACTCCTCCTAAAACGGGTGGTACCGATATATTATATGAAACTTTTTGTGTGTCTTCAGTTTGGTATTCCGAGAATGGTTTAGATTCATAATTCGGTCAAGTATTTAATAGTTTATTTAATTAATTTTTTAATAATAAATTGTTGTTGATTGGTGGAGTGTTTGGACATTGGATCCGCCCAGACTGCGCCTACGCAAACGACAGCGATAAATACGCAGACAGTGAACTGATACTCCCCTGAAACCAGCTAGGTGAATATTTTCAGCTGAAGTTTCACCTACAAAGAGGCAGGAACATTTGTCTCACATTTAAAATTTTTAGAAAGTATAATATTATTTTTTCATAAATTTGTAAAGTGCTTCTTGATCAGTAGTGTAATGCAGATTGCAAAGATGAAGTTTCACACAAGATTGTTCTACTCGTATAAACATTATTAGGCCTAATATTACGAACACAGCCATAATGTGTTTTTACTATTTTAAATTACCAGGTTTTTCCCCCGACATTTTGTGCTGCTTATCAAAATTTTTGTGTTGTTGATTTTGTAAACATTCTGTAATTATTGTGTGAGTGCTAATTGTTATCAATACATTAATAGGAGATTGAAGATGTTTTAAAGTGCATAAAAATAAATTTACTTATTTATTAAAGGTTATTGAACTCATTTTGCACATTGAAGTGAGTATAATTGGATCGCATACCTCAATATAACCTTAGTAGCATAACAAATCAAAAGTGTTGTGTTTCTATGTGTGAGTATTGTTAACAGTGTTAGATAACTTCAAGTTTTAAACTAATTGGATTTAAAATAATTTGTTGTAATTTACATTTTTTAATCTGCAGTCAGGGAATTGGTCACATAAGTTCAAATTAAGTAGCATACATAATCACATGTTGTGAATAAACGACTTATTGTTAATAGTGTAGGAATTGGTTTTAAAATTAAAATTCTGTTGGCCAGTTTCCGGACATTTTTACTGTAATGTTTTAAATGTACCTAATTTTTATAACAAAGTATATTTTTTTAATTTACAACTTAATTGTATTCGTGAATGCTAATTTTTGAATGGTACCCAATAATTTTTGTTTTTTTTTGTCTTAATTCTCTTCAGGAGTGTACATAATACAAAAATAAGATGGTTTTACCAAATAGGCTGCTGAAGTAATAATAAGGTGGGCCGTCACCACTCACAATCAGGAAATTATTGATATTTCTGTAAATAGCCTATGCCGAAAAAAACTAACTATTCCGAATTGGATTATAGTTATTGTAAAGGGCTGAAGTTATAATAAGCAGCCCACACATCACAATAGTATTAATTGTATATTTTCTTGAATAGCCTATCTCCGAAACTACTGAATGAAATTTTCAATTATAGTTATTTATTCGGTCAAATTTAATATTAAAATTTTTAATGTATAAATTGGTTGATGTTGTGAAGTGTTTTATAATTGGAATCCGGACCAGGATCTGTGGTCTAATCGGACACGTAATACTCAAAAGTTTGAACTGATACTTAACAGCTGTGAATATTTTCAGCTTGAAGTTCACCAAAGATGGCAGAAGAAACATTTGTTTTATCCATTTAGAATTTAACGTTGTAATTATTGATAGTGCTTGATCAGTAGTCTAATGCAAGATTGCAAAAGTTAAATTTTCACCAGTTGTTTCTTATCGTAAACATTATTATAATATTTACAACACAGAAGCCATAACGTTTTTAATTCAATTATAGGTCTTGAAAGCATAGATGCTAGTAAAGCATAAACATATAAAAATCAAACACCACTTCTTATTTTCAATATTACTTCTGTTACTCATACTTTGGAGGATAAGAGATTATCCAGATAATAACTAATTGGGATCCAGTTTTAGCTTTTTAAGTGAAATTCTTAGTAAATTATTTAAGTGTTGATTCTTGGAAAAGATTGCGCCGCTAACGATCGGAGTGTTTTCACAATTGTTTTTTTAGTAATTTTAAATTCCAGGTTTTCCGACAGTTGTTTGATGTTGCTGCTATCAATGTGTGTGTGTCTGTTTTTCGTAAGGTTTCATGGGTATTCAAAATAGTAAATACGGCAAAATTAACATTAAAATAAATGATTAATTAGTATAAAAAAGTTTTGTTTTATAAGAAAAAAGTGTACTACGTGTGACCGCGATTATAAGTTTATAAAGGCCAGCCAACAGGCAAAAGGAAGAAATGAAAAAACATGTGGTGTAATTATATGTGTGAGTGCTAAAATTGTAAATAGTTACATTTAATTAGAGATGTATTGGGTCCGCCATTACCCTCAAATAACCTTAGTAGCATACAATATCATAGTATATAAAAAGGTTGTATTTCTATGTGTGAATAACTATTGTTTGACCATTTTAACTGTATAATTCAAGTTTTTAAACTAAATGGATTTCAAATAATTTGATTGTAAATTTACAACTTTCTTAATCTGCAGTCAAAATTGGTCAGATAAGGTTCAAAATTTATGTAGCATAACAAATTCACCATGGTTGGTGAATAACTATTGTTTAATAAGTGTAGGAATTGGTTTTAAGATTTAAAATTCTGTTGGCCAGTTCTGATACTATTAACTGATAATTTTAAAATAACTATAATGGAAAAATTCGGTTAGTTTAGATTAGGCTAATACAGGAACTTATCACATAGAGGTTCAATCTAGATATAAATTTGGAAGTTTTAGTAAAAATTACACTTTTACACTGAAATTGGTATAATATTAACTGCATTGCAGTGATGTTGATCAATTAATTTTTTGGTTTAATAAAATAAATTGTTTTTTATCTTGGTTATGTTTTTTAAATTGGATCACAAGCAGGAAAGAAATGCGCGTACCGATCGGCAGTATTTCAAATGTTTTTCTGATTTTAATTCCATGTTTTTCCCACCGACAAGTTTTGTGGCGTCGCTATTCAAATTGTGGTCTTGTGTTGTTTTTTAAACCTATCGGTGTTAATTATTGGTGCTGAGTGCATAATTAGTAATATTTAAATTAATAGAGAATCAAATGTGTTCAATAAACTATTGTTAATAATGTAGGGAATTAGGGTTTTTAAATTAAATTCTGGTTGGCCACTGTTTCTGAATAACTATACTAGGTCAATTTATTAAAGAATTATCTATAATGGAAAATTCAGTACTTTTAGATAGGCCTGAATCAGAAATATCAATAGTTCGATTGAAGATGAGTGGCTGCTTATCTATACTTCAGCCTTTAAAATAAACTATAAATTTGGATACGTCATTTTAGTTAGTTTAGTATAGGCTCTATTCAGAAAATATCAATTCGATTGAGATGCGTGGGCCGGCTTATTATAACTTCTCCCTTTAAATAAATCTTATAAAATCTCAATGTTGGATCGTCATTTTAGTGAGTTTAGATAGGGCTATTCAGATATATCCAATATAATGTTGAATGTGTTGGTGGCCAACTTATTGTTTGTACTTTCAGACCTCATAAGGGAATACTTATTTAGTATATAAGATATATATATATATATATTATATATATATCATATATATATATAGTATATTATATTTATATATATATATTATAATAATTATAAGGTATAACTATATACTTCAGCCTTTAAATAACTATAATCTAATTCAAAATCATCATTTTAGTAGTTTAGATAGGCTATTCCAGAAATATCAATTCGATTGATGATGGTGGGCCCCCCGCTTCGCTTATTATACTTCTTCTCCCCTTTTAAATTAACTCTATAATCTAATTTGGATCCGTCCATTTTTATGTACTTCTAGATTAGGATATTCAGATATATCAATTAATTCGAATTTGTGAATGGTGGCCACTTATTGTAACTTCAGACACTATAGGGAATAACTCTGATTTAGTTTACTTGTAGATAAATTAAATTTCTGTATTGGGCCAGTTCCGATTATCTATTACTGTAATTTTAAATATATTATAATGATAATTCGGTAGTTT
>NW_025781847.1:0-27433 GCF_021130785.1 Homalodisca vitripennis | reverse complement strand
ATTACAAAAGCATATCTTTAGAAGAAAAAAGAAAGCATTTATCCCCCGGGCACGTCAGATAAGACCAAGGAAATAACTTAAGAAATAACGAAGAATAAAATATTGTAATAATTAATATCTTGTTTTATAAATATGTACTAATATATGATTTTTTTTTTTACAGGTTCCCAAGGATCAAAGAAGAGATGTTTTTGAAGAGGATTTAAAAACCGACGCCATGAGAAGGAGAGATTATCTCTACTAATGGTGGGTTGGTTCTAAAGCCTCTAACAACATTCATGGGACGTCAGTATAAACACTACCTTAAAAGAAGAATTATTAATCAGTCAAGATCATCTGAAGAAAAATAAGAAGAGCATTCATTCCCAGGGCACGTCAGATAAGGACCGATAGGTAAATAACTTAAGAAATAACGAGGAATAATATATTTAATAATAATTACTTTGTTTAAATATATACTTTAAATATTACATATATGATTTTTCTTAAAGGTTCCAAGGGATCCACAGAGGGGAGATGTTGAAGAGACTTTAAAACCGACGCCGATGAGAAGAGAGGACCTCTCTCTGTGATGGTAGTTTGTTCTAAAGCCTCTAAAAAATTCATTGGAGATCGGTATAAATACACTACTTAAGAAGAAATATTATGCGATCACGATTTATGAGAATACAGAGAAGGGTTAAGGAGTCCCACACGGACGTAGAGAGGACCGCGAATGTAATAAACTTAGAAATAATGAAGCATACTCTGGTATTAATTAATATTATTTTATTTAAATAAGTACAAATATATGATTTTTTTCTTTACGGGTCCAAGGGATCCAAAACGAGAATGTTGAAGAGACTTTAAAACCGACGCCATGAGAAGAGAGTACTATCTCTACTAATAGTGGTTTGTTCTAAATCCTCTAACAAATTCATGGGACGTCAGTATAAAACACTACCTATGAAGACATTATTAATCAGTCAGAGATCATCGGAAGAAAAAAAAATAAGAAAGATCATCCCAGGGCACGTAGATAAGACCAAGGTAAATAACTTAAGAAATAAAGGAGGAAATAAATATTTATAATAATTACTCTGTTAAAATATTCTACTAATATATGATTATTCTTTACAGGTTCCCAAGGATCCCAAGAGAGATGTTGAAGGACTTTAAACCGGGACGCCGATGAGAAGAGAGGACACTCTCTATGATGGTGGTTTGTTCTTAAAGCCTCTAAAAAATTCATGGGAGATCGGTATAAAAACTACCTAAAAGAAGAAATATTAAGCGATCAAGATATTTCTAAAGGGAAGGCAGAGGAAGAGGTTAGATCCCACACGGCACGTGAGAGAACGACGAAGAAAATAAGACTTAAGAAATAACGAAGAATAAACAGTATTAATTAATATTATTTTATTTAAATATCTACTAATATATGATTTTTTCTTCACAGGTTCCAAGGATCCCAAGTAGAGATGTTGAAGAGACTTTAAATCCGACGCCATTGAGAAGAGAGATTCTCTCTACTGATGGTGGTTTGTTCTAAAAGCCTCTAACAAATTCATGGAACGTCGGTATGAAACACTACTTAAAGAAGAATTATAATCAGTCCAAGATCATTGAAGGAAAAATAAGAAGAGCATTCCATCCCTCAGGGCACGTCAGATAAAGACCAAGGTAATTAACTTAAGGAATAACGAGGAATAATATATTTATAAATAATTATTTTGTTTAAATATATACTAATATTATGATTTTTCTTAAAGGTTCCAAGGATCCAAATAGGAGATGTTGAAGAGACTTTAAAACGGACGCCAGGAGAAGAGAGGACTCTCTCTACTGATGGTGGTTTGTTATAAAAGCCTCTAAAAGTCATGGGTGATCGTATTTAATAAAACACTACTTAAAGATGAAATATTAAACGATCAATATCTTCTGAAGGAATACAGAGAAGAGGTTCGATCCCATTACGGCACTGTAGAGAGACGGACGAATGGTAATAAAACTTAAGAAATATACGAGCATAATAATAGTATATTATTAAGTTACTAATAATATTTTATTACAGTTCCAAGATCCCAAGAAAGTTGAGAGACTTTAAACCGACGCCATAGAGAGAGACTCTCTCTACTGATGTGTTTCTAAAGCCTCTAAAAATTCATGGAGTCGGTATAAACACTTTAAAAGAATTTACGTAGATATCTAAGAAAAAAGAGAGTTTCCCCGGGCACGTAGAAAGACAGGTAAATAACTTAGAAATAAGAATAAATTATAAGTACAATATACTGATAATTTTTTCTTTACAGGTTCCAAGGATCCCAAACAAGAGAAGATTTTGATGAGACTTTAAAAACGAACGCCATGTAGAAGAGAGATTCTCTCTACTGATGGTGGTTTGTTCTTAAAGCTCTTAAAATATTCATGGGAGAATCGGTATAAAATACTACTTAAAGAAGAAATATTAAGCGATCATGATATTCTTGAAAATACAAGAGAAGAGGTTTGATTCCCACGCGGGCACGATGGTGAGAGAAGACGGACGGGTAAATAACCGTAGAAATAATGAAGATTAAGTAATACTAATATCTTTTTATATAAATATGTACTAATATATGATTTTTTTCTTTACAGGTTCCAAGGATCCCAAGAAGAGATGTTGAAGAGGACTCTTTAAAACCTCGACGCCATGAGAAGAGAGGATTATACTCTACTAATTGGTGGTTTGTTCTAAAGCTCTAAACAAATTTTTTCATGAGACGTAGTATAAACACGCCTTAAAAAGAATTATTAATCAGTCAAGATCATCTGAAGGAAAAATAAGAAAAGCATTCTATCCCCTAGGGCACTTCAGATAAGACCAAGGTAAAATAACTTAAAGAAAATAAACGAGGAATAATTTATATTTATAATAATTATTTTGTTTTTTTAATTATATACTAATATTTGATTTTTTTAAAAGGTTCCAAGGATCCCAAGAGGAGCTGTTGAAGAGACTTAAATTAAACCGACGCATGAGAAGAGATACTCTCTCTATGATGGTGGTTTGTTCTAATAGCTTCTAAAAAAATTCATGGGAGATCGTTATAAACACTACTTAAAAGATGAAATATTAGCGATCAAGATCTTCTGAAGAATACAGGGAATAAGGGTAGATCACCACACGCACGTGAGCGACGACGAAAGGTAATACACTTAAGAAAATAAACGAAAGAATAAAGCATTATTAAATATTATTTTATATAAAAAGTACTTAATATATGATTAATTTCTTTACAGGTTCCATAGATCCCAAGAAGAGATGTTGAAAGTGGACTTTTAAAACCGACGCATGAGGAAGAGAGATTATCTCTACTGGCGTTTGGTTTGTTCTAAAGCATCTAACAAATTCATGGGGACGTCAAGTATAATACACTACTTAAAAAGGAATTATTACATCAGTCAGATTCATCTGAAGTAAAATAAGAAATAGCATTTCATCCCTAGGGCACTAGCTAAGACCAAGGTATATAACTTAGAAATAACGAGGGAATAATATAGTTATTAATATTATTTGGTTTAATATATATACTAATATATGATTTTTCTTTAAAAGGTTCCAAGGATCCCAAGGAGGGAGATGTTGAAGAGACTTTCTAAAACCGACGCCATGAGAAGATGAGACTCTCTCTTACTGATGGTGGTTTGTTCTAAAGCCTCTAAAACAATTCATGGGAGATCGGTATTAAACACTACTTATAGATGAAATAATTAGCGATCAAGATCTTCTGGAGAATCAAGAGAAGAGGTAGATCCCACACGGCACGTGAGAGACGACGAAGGTATTAAATTAGAAATACGAAGCAGTATAGTATTAATTAAATATTATTGTTATTAAATAAGTACTAATTATTTGATTTTTTTCTTTACAGGTTCCAAGGATCCTAAAAGAAGATGTTGAAGAGACTTAAAACGGACGCCATGAGAAGAGAGATTTCTCTTACTGATGGTTGTTTGTTCTAAAGTCCTCTAAAAAATTCATGGAACGTCCGGATATTAAATACTACTTAAAGAAGTAAATATTAAGCGATCAAGATATTCTGAAAAATACAGAGAAGAGGTTTGTTCCCACGCGGCACGTTGAGAGAAGACAGTATGGTAAATAACCTTAGAAATAATGAAGAATAAGTAAATAATTAATTATCTTTTTTATATAAATATGTACTAATATATGATTTTTTCTTTACAGGGTTCCAAGGATCCCAGAGAAGAGATGTTGAAGAGACTTTAAACAAACACGACGCCATCTATGAGAAGAGAGGTTGATCTCTACTAATGGTGGTTTGTTCTAAAGGCTCTACCAAATTCATGGGACGTCAGTTATAAAACACTACCTAAGAAGAATTATTAATAAGGTCAAGATCATTCTGGAAGAAAAATAAGAAGGAGCATATTCATCCCCAGTGCACGTCAGATAAGACCAAGGTAAATAACTTAAGAACTAACGAGGAATAAAATAATTATAATAATTACTTTGTTTAAAAATATATACTAATATATGATTTTTCTTTACAGATTCCAAGGATCCCAAGAGGAGATGTTGAAGGGACTTTAAACCCACGCCTTGTGATGTGAGACTCTCTCTAACTGATGGTGGTTTGTTCTAATCCACTAAATAAATTCTGGGAGATCGGTATAAAAAACTACTTAAAGAAGAAATATGTAAGCGATCAAGATCTTCTGAAGATACAGAGAAGTGGTTAGATCCCACAACGGCACGTGAGAGACGACGAAGGTAATAAACTTAAGAAAATAAAGAAGAATCTAAAGTATTATTTAATATTATTTTATATAAATAAGTACTAATATATGATTTTTTTTTACAGGTTCCTATAAGATCCCAAGAAGAGATGTTGAAGATGACTTTTTTATAAACCGACGCCATGAGGACGAGAGATTATCTATACTGGCGTTGGTTTGTTTTCTAAAGCCCTCTAACAAATTCATGGGACGTCAGTAAAAAAACACTACTTAAAAAAGATTTATTAATCAGTCAAGTCATCTGAAGAAAAATAAGAAAAAGCATTTCATTCCCCCAGGGCACTTCAGAAAGACCAAGGTAAATAACTTAAGAAATAACGAGGAATATATATAATTTTTAATAATTTTTTTGTTTAAATAGATTATCAAGATATGATCTTTCTTAAAGGTTCCAAGGGATCCCAAGAGGAGATGTTTTGAAAGAGACCTTTAAAACCGGACGCCATGAGAAGAGAGACTCTCTCTATGATTGTGGTTTGTTCTAAAGCCTCCTTTAAAATATCATGGGAGTTCGGTATAAAATCTACTTAAAGAGGAAAATATTAAGCGATCATGATCTCTGAAGAATACAGAGAAGAGGTTAGATCCCACACGGACGTGAAGAGACGGACGAGGGTTAATAAACCTTATGAAATAACGAAGCAATATAGTATTAATTAATAGTAGTTTATATAAATAATGTTCTAATATATGATTTTTTTCTTTACAGGTTCCAAGGTTCCAAAAAGAGAGTTTGACAGAGACTTTAAAAACCGAACGCCATGAGAAGAGAGATCTCTTCTATGATGGTGGTTTGTTCTAACGCCTCTATAAAAAATTCTCATGGTAAACGTCGGTATAAAATATACTTAACGTCAAATTGAATATTAAGCGTTCCAGATGTATTCTGAAAAATACAGGGAAGAGGTTTGTTCCCAAGCTGGCACGTTGGAGAAGAAGACGGGAGTAAATAACTAGTATAATGAAGAATAATGTACTAATTAATATTTTTGATATTAAATATGTACATAATATATGATTTTTTTTCTTCTTTACAGGTTCCAAGGATCCCAAGAAGAAGTGTTGAAGAGACTTTTAAAACGAACGCAATGAGAAGAGAGATTATCTCTACTAATGGTGGGTTTGTTCTAAAGCCTCTAACAAATTTCATGGGACGTCTAGTATAACCACTACTATAAAAACAGAATTATTATCAGTTCAAGATCATTGAAGAAACAAAATAAGAAAAGCATTATCCTTAGGGCACTTCAGATAAGACCAAGGTAAAATACTTAAGAATTAACGAGGAATAAAATTTTTATTATAATTACTTAGTTTAAATTAATTACTTGAATATATGAGTTTTCTTTACAGGTTCCAATTTAGCCCCTAAGAGGAGATGTTGAAAGGGACTTTAAAACCCACGCCATGTGAAGAGAGGACTCGCCTCTACTGATAATGGGTTTGTTCTAAAGCCTCTATACAAATTCATGGACGGGACGCAGTATAAACACTAACGTTAAAATGAATTATTAAGCAGTCAAAGAGCATCTGATGAAAAAATAAGAGAAAAAGCATTCATCCCCCAGGCACGTCAGATAAGAGCCCCCCAAGGTAAAATAACTATATAGAAATAACGAGGAATAAAATTATTTATAATAATTACTTTGTTTAAAATTATAAAATAATATATGATTTTACTTTACCAGGTTTCCAAGGATCTCCAAGAGGAGATGTTTGAAGAGACTTTTAAAACCCACGCCATAGAGAAGAGAGAACCTCTCTCTACTGATGGTGGTTTTGTTCTAAAGCACTCCTAAAAAATTCATGGGAGATCGGTATAAAAACTAACTTAAAACGAAGAAATCATGAAAGCGATCGTTAAGATCTTCAGAAGAGAAATACGGAGGGAAGAGGTTAGATCCCCCAGGGGGGACGTCCAGATAGACCACCGAAGGTAAATAAACTTAAGAAAATAACGAAGAATAAAATTATTAATATTAATTAATTACTTTTTTATAAAATTATAGTACTAATATATGAGTTATTTTCTATTAGCAGGTTTCCAATAGATCCCAAAGAAGAGATGTTGAAGAGACTTATAAAAAACCGAACGCCATGGAGAAGAGAGATTACTCTCTACTGAGCGTTGGTTATGTTCTAAAGCCTCTAACAAATTCATGGGACGTCAGTATTAGTATAAACACTACGTTAAAAAAGAATTATTAATCGGTTCAAGATCATTCTGAAAGAAAAATAAGAAAAGCATTCATCCCCCAAGGGCACGTCAGATAAGGACCAAGTGTAACATAACTTTCAAGAAATAACGAGGAATAAAATATTTATAATAATTTACTTTGTTAAAATTTTATATACTAAATATATGCATTTTTCTTTTACAAGGTTTCCAAGTGATCCCAAGAGGAGATGTTGAAGGAGACTATACTTAAAACCGAGATGCCCAATGAGAAGAGGAGACTCTCTCTACTGAGATAATGGTGTTGTTGGGTTTCTAAAGCCTCTAACAAAATTCATGGGACGGTCAGTATAAACACTACTTAAAGACGAATTAGTTAATCAGTCACAGATCATCTGAAGAAAAATAAAGAAGAGCATTCAATCCCCACCAGGGCACGATCAGATTAAGACCAAGGTAAATTAACTTAAGAAATAACGAGGAATAAAATATTTTATAATAATTATTTTGTTTAAATATATAACTCAATATATGATTTTTCTTTACAGGCATTACCAGAGGTATCCCAAGAAGAGATGTTGTAAGAGCACCATATTAAAACCGACGCCATGAAGAAGAGAGACTTTCCACTCTATCTATCACATCACACTCTAAAACACTCATCGCTTAAACCCTTTTGGGGGGGGGGGTGATTATATAGGTGTTAGGTTCTAAAGCCCCCCCCCCCCTTCCTAACAAATTTCATGGGAACGTCAGTATAAACACTAGCTGTAAAGAATGGAAATTTATTTAATCGGATCCATAGATCATCTGAAAGAAAAATAAGAAGAGCATTTCATCCCCCAGGGCACTGTCAGATAAAGACCAAGGTAAATTAAAAACTTAAGAAATAACGAGGAATAATATATGTTATAATAATTTACTTTGTTTAAAATTATATACTAATATATGAATTTTTTCATTACAAGGTTCCAAGGATCCCAAGAAGAAATTGTTTGAAGAGACTTTAAAACCCACCGCCAATGAGAATAGAGACTCTCTCTACTGATGAGGTTTGTATCTAAACTAAATCCTCTACAGAAATTCATGGGAGAATCGGTATAAAAACTCACTTAAAGAAGAAATAGAAAGCGAGTCAAGATCTTCTGAAGAATACAGAGAAGAGGTTTAGATCCCACAACAGGCCATGTGAGAAGACGCACGAACGGAGTAGTATACTTTGGCCGTTGCTGGGACAGAGCACCCGAGACCGGTTCTGGGACAAACCGTGTGAGACCGAATCTGGGACAGAATTTTTAGAGAGCGACCTAAGAGTGGTGAGTACGGGTAGTCAGAACCGCGCCGCGCGAATCACCACGCATGTCATCGCTGTCCCGCCACCGCAATTTTTTAGAGAGCGACTAAGAGTGTGAGTACGGGTAGTCAGAACCGCGCCGCGCGAATCACCACGCATGTCATCGCTGTCCCGCCACCGCCACCACGCGTTTTTATTTACCACAATTGTGAGTATGTATGTGTTTGTGATTTACTGATCAGATCTAAATAGACGATGTTGTTTGCATGGTTGTTCTGGAGCAGTTGGTTGTTTTGGTCTACAAGTGTGATTGTGATCTGTTGAATCTTTCGTTAAACCGCTCCGAAGAGGTATGTAGTGTTTTTTCTTGAGGTGATTGAGATATTTTGTAGCCGTGTGGTTACATTAGGGGAAAAGGAGTAGAGGATTGCTGTCTCCAAATGTTTGTGAGAGTGAAACATCATGATTTGACAAGACTGTTGTTGACAATATTGCAGTGTATCTCGATGACATCAACGGCTCTGAGATTCGGTGGATTCGATGCAATTACATTTTCATTTGAGTTGAAGTAAGACGATTCTTTTTGTAAGTTTGTTGCATCAGATTTTTCAAAACCTAAGAGATCACTAACGGTTTTATCCAAGTAGAATTTAATTGGAGAATTAATTGATATTTTGTCACCGTCTTTAAAGATCTTGAAAATCATCAGAAATTTATACTAAGATTCAACGATTTTTATGCAATCTCTGAAACTCTTTTCAAGTTTTTCAATGGTCCAGTAACCGCATTGAAGTATCAGTGGTTTCGGAATGAAATGTATTCCCAAGTCCCAAAAATAGACTTTTGCATGTTGCAACAAGTTGTATATGTTGTTCTCAGAGTAAAATCCAACAAGAGCCATATAATACTCTTCGTTTGGATCCAAGTGGATGGGATGTTCTAGATGGAGAGTCAGTACAGACTCAGTTCCAGTTAGTTTGAGTAATGGCATGGTTGCAGTTTTTTATATACTTATAATTCTATACAAGTTTTAGATGAAGTTGCTACCATCATGGAAGTCTTCAAAACCTCTTTCCATATATTTTTTATTTCGTTGTTGAATTTTTTCTGCATGATGTATATCTTGCCTTCTAATTCACTCAATTGAACTTTGACAACCACATCATATGGCTCCACTGCTTTGCTCACTTGACCAATTCTCTGGTGGTTTTTCAGTAGGAAGCTGCCCCATATCTTTTCACCATTTACGGTACTAGTGGGGACAATCTCGATCGCATTTATTATTTTTTCCGATTTTACCAAATGCGATTCCAATAATTTCTTGACTTCGAATAAATCTTGTGAGACTTTTGATACATCACTTGCAAGCTCAATTATCTCGTTAGGAGAAGGGTCTGAATTGGGTTGAGTTGGTATTGATCCAATTTCAATTTCGTCTCCAAATCTGTTGAAAATAAAACCACGGTTTCCATGCATTTTTATTGTTTCTTATACTACGAAGAATATGTTCCCAGTCCTCACCAGCTGAATCTCGTCGTAGAAAAGAACCTCCAGGCACAGATGTCCACAGATAGGAGGATCGTCAAACCCCTGAATACGCTCTGAGTTATAAACCAACCCTTTTGGCCCCAAATACCTGACTACTTCTATTGGAGGATTGACATCGCCATATGAATCAAAATAGAATTTCTTTTCACCACGTTTCACATAACACGTCCAGTGAGTACCACCAGATGAAAGGTCACCAAGATTTACAATACCACGTTCGATATTTGTAGGTTTGTCTGGAAGTAGCTGTCGCATGAAAACACCTCTAAACTCATTAATGTTTAATATACCTGCTAATTTTTCTATTTCACCAAGAGACAGCGGGAAGATCTCTTTTTTTTATTCACAGACAACAATGCATCAAGCTTCCGACCAATACGACGTTTCAACCCTCTACCCGTAGGATCTTTTTCAATAATGGTGTCTAACTCCTCATCGACTAAACTCTTTAACCAAGGTATAAATTTTTCTCTCAGTAAAGGAGCCACCTTTCTTCTTATTAATGGAGAGATGAAACGTTTACCTCCAGGAACTGACGAATCCACCATTTCCATAATTTCCTTCAAAAACCCTCCTTGTTTATTAGATACGAGTTGGTTGTAACTTAGAAGCAATTGTAAACCTTTTTTGTTCTTAACGGCTCTAGAAACGGCTTTGTGTTGCTCTCCAGAAAGAAGTATACGATCACTTCCGTGAGACAGCTGTTCATTAGATAATCTGATTACTGTAGGTTTCCGTCTTTTGTACGCTGTACGAAGCTTACGTTTTTGAGCTTCGGATAGCCGAACTGTATAATTATGCTGACTTTCCATTCTATATACGCTTTCTTATATACAAAACACTTACATGAAAACAATAATTGCCGCCTACTAATGAAAAAAAAAACATTTTTATTTTACTTTTTTTGTTTTTTGGTGTTTTTTTTTATTTGTTTTTACAGGAATTTGATTATGTTTCGAGTAATGTCATATGAGAAATGTGCCTCAGATACAACGACAACATATGCTGTGGTGCCGCTGCTCCCCTGTGGAGATGCAATAGCTTTTACAAAATCTAATTCAATCTGAATGTCACTTCGAGATCTGTCTGTTGTTGGTTGATGTAGATGTGTGTCAATTACAACCAAAGGTGAGTTATCAATAAATTCTTTCAGGTTTACTAACACGTTATTGTCTCCGAAGTTTATTTTTCGGAAACCCTAGGTACTGATCGTACATGATCCTGTATATACCATTAGTAATATCAAAATTCTGCAATTCCTGAGGGTACCTTTCTCCATTAATTTTCACAGACACATTTTTGATGTTGCAGCTGTCAAATCTACTGGGATCTTTTGCCTGGGTGTTTGTTCTGTTTGTCTGAAGTGCGATTATAACAAATCTAGGATTGTACACATTTCTGTAAACACTTGTAATATCGAAGCTGAATGATGAACCGAACACCCCTCTTTTGTCGATGCATTGCCATTGAAAGAAGTTGTAGACTAAAGCATCCTTGTCACTCAGATGTTTCAAACCATCAATTAACTGAATTTTGGAAGTGCTGGTATAATCGACTATGGGGACTCGTAACACAAACGACTCTATCACAATTTTCCCATCGCCAGGATCCGTTGCTGTGGACCCTGCCCCTTTCCAGTGAAACAACGCATCATTATCTTCATTCCTAGTAAATGTGATTTCAAAACCTCCCTTGTACATCGGGTAACGTAGGTGGTCAAAGAACCCTAATCCTAAATGCCCAAGTGTGCCGAGTGCTTCAAACTTCCCACCTCCTGTAAACGATGATGAGAAACCACTACTTGAGAGTGTTTGTTTTTCAGTGTTACTGTAACTAACAATCCCCTTTATAGTGCTGGTTATGCCGGGGAGTTCTACTGTGTCGATCAATGTATTGTGTTTCCTCAGCTCTATTCTTGAAAACAAGAAGGCCGCGAAGTTGTCTACCAGTTTGACGGTAGAGTTAGTTTGATAATCAGATCCATCAGATTTTTGCACATACTTTCCTTGAATGTGGTACATTATGCGTGAATCATAAAATGCGTCTCCATGATCCAGTTTGAATGTTGTATTGTTGTTGGGTGCATTGAAGTTGAGCTCTGAAACTGGCATTGCAGTTCTATACTCACTTCTTGCTATACCGCTCGAAAATTCAATATACAGTTTCTCCATCACTGGTTTTACCACTGATCACTGTTCTATTATATCCTCTCTTATATATAGGGTAAAAAATATTTGCTTTCATTGCTTTATATATCTGATGGGTAGATACATCCTGAAGTTCCTAACCCCATACCGAGTTTACGTTTCAACCACATTCCTCCTGTTGTTGCTAGACCGACCATACGCTCATTCAAGTCAGCATCATCTGAGGTAACCCTCTCCCAAGCTTTCTTTTGTAATATTTTGTCCGCCTCCCACCTGTCTTCTGTGTTTTTATGATCCCTATACCATATATCATGCTTCTTACAAGCTTCATCGAGGGGATTAATTCCCTTATCTCCCCTAACAAGTCTCTTGTCAAGCTGGGTGCCGGGGCCCACAGTAGTTGTACGTATCAAGATTCCAGTTCTTGGGCGCATGTAACTCGAATGGTAACTTGTTAATGATGTCGTTCAAAAGCCCTTTACCTTCTATAACATGTTCAGGCAAAACAGACAAACATCTGACTAGGTACTTCAACCCTTTAGGTGTAGCAATTAGGTCTTCCATTTCATCGTGAAGGAAATCAACTACAGACAGTTTTTCATTATGAAAGTTGTTGTTTCCAGCTTCTTCCTGAGCTTGAATGTAGTGTAACCTGTCAATGAGGTCTTTGAAGTTCTTTATGTACTTATATTCGACCGGACTTTCATTGTAAACCTTTAACCCTGAACCAATTGTTGCCACTTTTCCATTCACCAACTCATCCCAAATAGGTTTTTATCATATGTTTCCACTTTAGTCCTTGACTTGATTTGGGACGATTACTTTTGGGATTGTTTCTTTGGAAAAAGCGAGTTTGTCCTCACCAATATGTCCTTGTAAGAGTTCCAGTCTTCATCGGTGTACAGATCCTTCTCTACTATATTGTTTTTCGTCAACAATCTCCAAAGACCCTCAGTCCCTTTGTATTTCTTTTGAGAGCTGACTAATATAATGTCATCATAATCAAATGTAATCGGTTCGGAACCGATCATCGGCTGCTCTAGATTTTCATCGTACCAAATACCAAACTGTTTGTCGTTGGATTTTGGAAGGTATCGGGCTCCTAGAGAACCAAGTGTTACTACTTTAGAATCCATCAACTGTTTCATCGATTGCTCTTGAGGTTGTACTTCTGGCTCATCATCGTAATCTACATCCTCAAACGTTCGACGATCTGATGCTTGAGGTTGAAATCTTACCAACTGTTTCATACGGTTTTGACTACGTATATTTTGTGTTTCCAATTCTCTATGTTGTTGTTCCCTAATGGCTCTGGTGATTGGTTCGTACTTTTTCTCATTTTCACGAAACATCTTCTAACTCTTTAAAATGAGTCTGAGCAAACTCACTTTGTAATTTCCGGTTTAACTCATCCAACTTTCGAGCTTTAGAAACAGTGAGCGGTCGATCATGTGTTATTGATATGTTACGATTGGTAGACGTCTCATTAGCATTTGATGATATAGTATTTTTGTTTGAGAAGTTTTTTAATTCATCCTGTTCAGCACGTTTGAACTTTGCAGCCAAGACAGTCTGAATTTTTTCAAGTCGCCTTGCTTCTTTTGCATCTAGTTTATTCGCCATGTTGTATACTTATAGTAATAGATACAGCGTTATTCTTCAAATCTTTCAAGTCACGTTTACACTAGAACGTCAAATTACGTTTATGAACGTCAAATTACGTTTATACTTAAACGTCAAATTACGTTTATGAACGTTAAATTACGTTTATACTTAAACGTCAAATTACGTTTATGAACGTTAAATAACGTTTATGAACGTTAAATTACGTTTATACTTAAACGTCAAATTACGTTTATGAACGTTAAATTAAATTACGTTTATACTTAAACGTCAAATAACGTTTATGAACGTTAAATTACGTTTATACTTAAACGTCAAATTACGTTTATGAACGTTAAATAACGTTTATACTTAAACGTTAAATTACGTTTTATGAACGTCAAATTACGTTTATGAACGTTAAATTACGTTTATACTTAAACGTCAAATTACGTTTATGAACGTTAAATTACGTTTATACTTAAACGTCAAATTACGTTTATGAACGTTAAATAACGTTTATGAACGTTAAATTACGTTTATACTTAAACGTCAAATTACGTTTATGAACGTTAAATTACGTTTATACTTAAACGTCAAATTACGTTTATACTTGAACGTCAAATTACGTTTATACTTAAACATCAAATTACGTTTTATACTGGTACGTTGTACAGCGAAGTATTATTTCAACACTTAGTTTCCTTTTTAAATTGCACATGTATTTCCTTTTTTGTGGTTTAGCTGTTGTATTAATAGATATGAACCCATGAGGTGTTTTCCAGCACTCAAAACAGAGAGCCTCAAATTGGTTGAAAGTCATGTCAGAACCTACAAAGTCCTGGAACACTCTCTTTGTATAGTACTTGTTCATTGTAAACAGACACAACAGATTAACATTGTTTCGTATGACCTGCATATCAACTCGACCATAGCTCTGACTCAGGTAGACACAAGAAATCCCTTTATGACGTCCTCTAATGAAATAGTCTTTGATTTTAGTTTGCTCTTCTAGGAGGCAGTCATCAAACACCACAAGTGAGTTTGGTTTGCAGTCATCGATAGAAATGAGATCTTCACAGGACGAATAGAAAAACGCTATTTGTCTTCTAAGGTTTTTTTCTAATCTACTGTATTGTTCACGCAGATCTACATATGCAGGTTGTTCTATTGAACGACTGAACACGTATAGATTCTTGAACGGAACTCCATCTTTGTTGTAAATGAAATTCAATAACAAGTTCGTTTTACCACTCCCAGACGGTCCTACAATAAGACATCGTAACGGTCTAGGTAAAAATTGGTCTTCGAATTTATCTTTGCAATACACTTGAATTTCCATAGTATGTTCTCTTACATACATTTACAATTTAACAGTTTTCGCATATTCTATAATGACCCCATGCTAGGGTTCGGATATTGTCTTCGAGTACGAAACGCTTGTCGTCCTTTGATGAAAGTACCACTTTATGGTGTTCTACGCTGTAGAGATTGTGTGCTTGACTCCGAATTGTATTCATCGTTTTGTAGTGCTCGATGTTACTAAACAAACAGTCTTTATAGTTGCTAAAGGTAATTTCATTTTCAACTACAGCTTTTTTCACGCCCTTAGACCTCTTTATGAAATGGTTGTCTTCTATATTGCTCGCATACATCTTGGATCGTCGTAAGTCCTACAAACTCTCGCATGATTCGACCATTAAGTTCATCTTTCATTTTACCCAGAACTTTTTTGTTTACGTGGGGAAGCCCATATTGGTTGGGGTTGGGGTAGTCACTTGTATCAAATAATCCAATTAAATGTTTCATGTCTTCGTAGAAGTTTTTAGTTTTAATGTCATATATCAGGGAATCGGTATCGGTGTACACCATTTTTATATTAGACCCATACTTCTCTTTCATTACATTGTAGTGGAAATCATACATCAGTGTCTTTGATATGTCTAGAATACTCATACCTACGTAAATAGGTTTATTTAACAAAAGTTTTTTCTTACTAAAATGTACAGCAACTAGGTTTTCTGTGAAGATGGTTCGACTCTTAAAGTTCGGTTTGCTAACCCATCTTTCCACTAATTTGGACTTAGTACCCAAACGAATGTCCACACGATTTCTCATATTTTCCATAGTTTTTCCAAAAACTGAGTTGTTCATAAGTTTGAAAAAGTCTTTCTCAAAATCATTTTTCGCCTTTGTACGCTCCATGGTATTCAGATTAATGTACGGCTGCAACCAATTGCTTTGACTGAAACTAAGAACTCTATGAACATGTTTTAGTTTCATACCCAGACTCAAATAAAGCTTTAAATTTTTGTAGTGTACGACATACTTTTCTTTGCTGTAGAGAGTTGTCAGAAGCTTTGCCATTTTCGATCCTGGTGGGACTCTACGTTCTGGAGCGAGAGGTAGATCAGAGTGTACGTCGTGTAGTTCTTCAGGATATTCCAAATCAACTTCTAATATGTAGCCTGTGGGTGAATCGTCACTAACTTTCATTACATCGATGTCTGTACTGCTCCACTGAAAGTTTGCATATGGTAGTTTTTACAGACATTGCCCACCCATACAGGTTGTTTGCATCCAAGTACATGAGGTAATTGTTTGGTTTCGATTTGTCGTAGTCTTTCATGTAGGGATTGTTTGCCTTCGCATATCGATGAGAACACTGTGAAATACCACCACGAATACCCTTTTCAACCATGAGTACCATATCGATGTCAGTCAATAGAGACAGTTCGACTTTTGTAATTTTCAGCATTGCGTTCCAAGCCAACCCAGGTGCTGTGAAATACCATGCAGGATCTAATTTGTATGTATTGAGACATACATCCCTGAAGTTTTCCATAACATCTGCAAGCAGTAAGACATCGGTTTCGTTATATAGCATTGTATATTCTTTCATGTTCTGAATGTTAAAGGCGGTCCATACATCGCACGCATGTTTGTAATCTTCATTTGTTATGTGTTGTTTATTCAGTCTATTGTAAAATTCTTCTTGACTAGGTAGTGATGTTTCACTATATTTTTCTATACTGTCCATGTAGTCGTAAGGGTACACTCCTTTTTCGTAGCAATAAATTGAGGTCCTTACCATTGTAATATGTTGAGATGTGTTTGAATTGAGATCTAGTCAGATTCTTTGCCAACCTATCGAGACTTTGTGACATGAACTTGAATGAATCGATGAATCGTAGTTCAATTCCACCTTCCACACTGACCGTAAAGGAAATGTACCGCTCCTCGTTGTTGGGTATCAATGATATGCGATTTTGGAACTTACCAAACTCTTTAATGAATAGGTGAGTGTCGTAACCTGCTAAATTATGAATGAAAACAGGAATGAACCTAGGTTTTTTGAAATTGATGTTACACTTGTTGTGAGCTGCTCCTCTAAACAAACCCGTCAAATGGTTATGGTCTCTAACACGATCATCACCAAGATAATTTCCACAGATATGACATGTAGTAGTAGATTCAAACATTTCCTGTTGCTCTTTTGTCATCAATTGCATGGGGACTATTGCTTCACTCTTGTAAAGTTCATTAATCCTTATCGACTCCTCAATCAATGATTTTACAAATACATGTGCAGCATCGTCTCCAAAGTATTTAATCGGTGGTTTGGAAAAGCCGTTCTCTGACACCCCATACATACAGAATGAAATGGCATTATGTTTCTGATATTTAATAGTGAACGATTGATGATTACCATTACAATCCACTTTACACGGTTGACATGTTGAAATAGGTGCTAGACAGCATTCAAAGTCTGCGTAATACACAAAGGGCACTCTCATTGAGCAATTGAAATCTTTAAATCTAATTACAGTTCCTGGCTCTGGTAGTTCCAATTTCACAGCATCGTGTGTGTTACAGTCTTCTCTATGCTTGATGAGTAAATCCTCTCTCGTAAAGTGTTGCAAACACCTATTGCATATCCACATCTTATGTCCATTTCGTGAGATCTGTGAACTAACCAAACGGGACATATCTTTGATCCAACAGTAGTGAGTGTTTGTTTTTTCTCTGATAAACAGTAGATTAACATGTTTTTCCATCTCGTTATCAGTTATTCTCAGCGGGAATATATCGAACTTGTCATCATAAGCATAGACATTAACAGAAATTCCACTACGTCTTTCAAACTTTGCTATATCATCAAGTTTCATGGGGCATTCGCAAGTTGCTAGTGCATGAAGCAGCTCTCGTTTGAAAGGTTCGTAATTGCTGATTCTTTCTGGATGAACCTTAACCGGGTGTAAAGCTGCCAGAATAGACCACATAAAACATTTCTGATCTTCGTTTTTTACATTAATAACAGCCTTTTTGGATTGAATCTGTTTTGGTAGAACCACATAGCTGGATCCGTGAAAAGGAAACGTATCGGTTGACTCTGATCTCCAAGTCTTTCACACTTTTTAGTGACCATTGAGAACCGTTTGCCTCAAACTCCTCCATCTCAACCAACATCTTAAGTTTTGCTGAGTTATAATAGTCAGACAGAGACGTTGTCGAGTAAAGAATTTCATTTTTCGTTTTAAAGTTCATGACTTGAGTCACCTCCACATCGTTTATTATTTTCTTGAATTCAGCATGATAAACCATGTTTACCTTAAGATTTTTTTCTGTTACAGCTTCCTGAAGTTTTTCAACAACGAGTGGTTTGCATATCTCAAGAAACATTTTTGGATCTTTGATCCCACGTTTGTTCATAATCACATACGTTTTCAATCTTCCCGTGAATGCTGACTGGACTTCTGATATTTCATCAAGTATTGTCTGTGACTCCTCTGGAGTACGTACCGGAACCAGATGAGGTGTTGAAGGCGATTCTGTTTCAGACAGAAGCTGTCTCTCTTCCATGGTAGGGCTAATCGAATTCTCACTATTAATTGTACTAGTCGGTGTCTCACTAATAATCTTTTTCACACCTGTAGGAATCTTTCGTGGTCTAGTCGGTTTTCGGATCATCGCTTCAAGAGCTATATCGTTTGTATTGACCTTCGGTACTTGTTTGATTTCCCTTGGTCGTTTTGGGTATTTCTTTACCAACATGTTGATGTCTGGAGTGGGTGCCGGCAGTCTTGGTGTCAGTCTCGTAATGGGTAATATTTCACTCCTGTATCGAGGACCTTCATGAAGTGCTGACAAACGGATATGGCGTTTCGATTGTTTGTGGACGGTTCCAGTTGGATGACTCTATTGGTGTTTCACAAATCCAACACATTTTACTTTTAGGAGCTGGTTTGATTTCCATCTTTTTCAGACGTTCGTTATATGTCATACCATGCTGGTTGCTGGCACATTTCTTAGATTTTTGGTGCCGAGCCATGTTGGAAACCGTTATTTCCTTACTACATTTTGGACATGGTTTCTTCTGGGGTTTTATTTGAGCACGTACATCGGTCGGACTAAGCACGTTGTATGTTGGACTCTCTGGGATATGTAGTGGTGAATGGTATACAGGACTGTATGGTATATGCAGTGAATAGTCTGACGTATCCGGAACTTCAAATGGTGGTGGACCAAGTATTGATATAATTTTCGATGAATCGGGGTGTATCCTTTTTACTGGTGGTTCAAACTTTGGAGCGTCGGCTGTAGATGGACCAATTATAGCTCTAATTTTGGAATAGAAATCTGGAGTGTCTAACATAGACAAATCAAAATCAGCAATCGCGTCTTGTTCTTCAGGTCTGAGATTTGAATAGGACTCTGGCAACATAGACATATCAAAATCAGCAATCGCGTCTTGTTCTTCAGGTCTGAGATTTGAATAGGACTCTGGCAACATAGACATATCAAAATCAGCAATCACGTTCTGGAATTGATTGTCACTCACAGCATCAGCGTAGTTTTCCAACATAGACATATCAAAATCCGGAGTTTGTCTGTCTAACTTGGACATGCATTTCTTTGTTTTTTTTATGGCGGGACATGGAGGAGTTCCTGACTTCAGCACCACACCTTGAACATACTTGTTTCATCGAAGGAGGTTTTTCATTGAATCCGTTGGAAGAAGCATAAGCTGGTGGATTTGACGCTGACATACACTTCTTTGTTTTTTGGTGGCGGGATAGGTTAGATGCAGTAACCTCAGCTCCACAATTCGGACATTTCTTCATTGATGATCTTCGAAGACCATCCGTAGCATTGAGAAATGCTGTTTGCTTGCTAGCAGGAGAAGACGCCATTATTATAGAGCTGGCTACTCTCTTACTGTATGGGCGATTGACGATGGAAAAGGATGAGGTATGGATGCACTTCTTTGTTTCTTGGTGGCGGGATAGGTTAGATGCAGTAACCTCAGCTCCACAATTCGGACATTTCTTCATTGATGATCTTCGAAGACCATCCGTAGCATTGAGAAATGCTGTTTGCTTGCTAGCAGGAGAAGACGCCATTATTATAGAGCTGGCTACTCTCTTACTGTATGGGCGATTGACGATGGAAAAGGATGAGGTATGGATGCACTTCTTTGTTTCTTGGTGGCGGGATAGGTTAGATGCAGTAACCTCTTCTCCACAATTCGGACATTTCTTGACTGATGATCTTCGAAGACCATCCGTAGCATTGAGAAATGCTGTTTGCTTGCTAGCAGGAGAAGACGCCATTATTATAGAGCTGGCTACTCTCTTACTGTATGGGCGATTGACGATGGAAAAGGATGAGGTATGGATGCACTTCTTTGTTTCTTGGTGGCGGGATAGGTTAGATGCAGTAACCTCTTCTCCACAATTCGGACATTTCTTGACTGATGATCTTCGAAGACCATCCGTAGCATTGAGAAATGCTGTTTGCTTGCTAGCAGGAGAAAACGCCATTATTATAGAGCTGGCTACTCTCTTACTGTATGGGCGATTGACGATGGAAAAGGATGAGGTATGGATGGATGAGAATAGGAAGAGGAGTAGGAAGAGGGTGGGTGTGTGGGATGAGTGGAAGGAAGGATGAGAGCATTATTAATACATTTGACTCTGAACTAGAACATAGTTTTTTGTAACTCTTTTTTCATAAAACGATCCTATTATTTCCTCACCAGACTGGTCTGCGATTTTGTAGGTAACGGGGCAAGTTTTGTTGACAGCCACAATCCGAAAAATTTCTCTTGTCCAATTTCTGCGGTATTTATTTCCAAATACATCTTTCTTTATAGTAATTCTTACGCGGTCTCCAACCGAAAGTCTGGGTCTGAATACTAGACATCGTCCAGTGTTTGCGTACATGTTTCTTAAAGTTTGTTCATTGCTTGAATTCACTTCTGATGGGCTCATCTTTATAGTGCTATGAAATTTACTGTTATATTGACGTAGAAGCTTCTGTAAATGTGACACCCATCTAAAAGAGTTTTGAATTTCAAAGTGCACTTTCATTTTTTCATTGAGAGTTTCTATGGAAACGCTCTATAATGGCACTTTTTTCCTCATTTTCAGTATGGTATAAACTTTATTTGATTTTTGTGTTGTTAAAAACTCTCTAAATTCCCTTATTAACAAATTCTCGTCCTTTATCCGTGTGAAGAAGGTTCGGGGGTTTGTGACCAACCAATTTCGCTCTTCTTAATATTTTACTAAACGATTTAGTAACCTCTTGTGAGCTTTTAGTTTTTAATGGTTCTGACCACGCATATTTTGAAAACGTATCAATTACATTAAGTATGTATCTGAATCCATCATTTTCCTTTGAAAACCTAATCATTACAACAAGGTCTGCAGCCCACAAATCATCAATACCCAAAGTTACAATTTTTCTCTTAGGGAATCGCTTAAACCACAGGTTTATGAACCTCTAATGCTCGAAGCAGGATTTCTTTCCGACTTTTCTGCTTCATTAATTCCTGATACTAACTACAATTCACTTACAGTATACCAAACTAGTAATTTATAAGGTGCGATGTCTCGCGCGGCGCGGCGGTGACTGGACAGTGACGAGGCGCGTAACGATTGTTTGTATACTTATAGAAACAAGACGCGGTGTCTCACCACGGCGCGGTGGTGGTGACGGTTCAGCAGTCTCGCGGCGCGGTGATGACGAGGCGCGTGCCGATTGCTTGGCGGTGACGGTTCAGCAGTTTCGCGCGGTGCGGTGCTGACGAGGCGCGTGCCGATTGCTTGTACACTTACAGTAACAACGCGTGGTGGCGGTGGCGGGACAGCGATGACATGCGTGGTGATTCGCGCGGCGCGGTTCTGACTACCCGTACTCACACTCTTAGTCGCTCTCTAAAAAAATTGCGGTGGCGGGACAGCGATGACATGCGTGGTGATTCGCGCGGCGCGGTTCTGACCACCCGTACTCACACTCTTAGTCGCTCTCTAAAAATTCTGTCCCAGATTCGGTCTCACACGGTTTGTCCCAGAACCGGTCTCGGGTGCTCTGTCCCAGCAACGGCCAAAGTATACTACTCGAAGGTAATAAACTTAAGAAATAACGAGGAATAAAATATTAATTAATAATTATTTTATATAAATATATACTAATATATGATTTTTCTTTACAGGTTCCAAGGATCCCAAGAGGAGATGTTGAAGAGACTTTAAAACCGACGCCATGAGAAGAGAGACTCTCTCTACTGATGGTGGTTTGTTCTAAAGCCTCTAAAAAATTCATGGGAGATCGGTATAAACACTACTTAAAGAAGAAATATTAAGCGATCAAGATCTTCTGAAGAATACAGAGAAGAGGTTTGTTCCCACGCGGCACGTGAGAGAAGACGAAGGTAAATAACCTTAAGAAATAATGAAGAATAAAGTAATAATTAATATTTTTTTATATAAATATGTACTAATATATGATTTTTTTCTTTACAGGTTCCAAGGATCCCAAGAAGAGATGTTGAAGAGACTTTAAAACCGACGCCATGAGAAGAGAGACTCTCTCTACTGATGGTGGTTTGTTCTAAAGCCTCTAACAAATTCATGGGACGTCGGTATAAACACTACTTAAAGAAGAATTATTAATCAGTCAAGATCATCTGAAGAAAAATAAGAAGAGCATTCATCCCCCAGGGCACGTCAGATAAGACCAAGGTAAATAACTTAAGAAATAACGAGGAATAAAATATTTATAATAATTACTTTGTTTAAATATATACTAATATATGATTTTTCTTTACAGGTTCCAAGGATCCCAAGAGGAGATGTTGAAGAGACTTTAAAACCGACGCCATGAGAAGAGAGACTCTCTCTACTGATGGTGGTTTGTTCTAAAGCCTCTAAAAAATTCATGGGAGATCGGTATAAACACTACTTAAAGAAGAAATATTAAGCGATCAAGATCTTCTGAAGAATACAGAGAAGAGGTTAGATCCCCCACGGCACGTGAGATAAGACCAAGGTAATAAACTTAAGAAATAACGAGGAATAAAGTATTAATTAATAATTATTTTATATAAATATGTACTAATATATGATTTTTCTTTACAGGTTCCAAGGATCCCAAGAAGAGATGTTGAAGAGACTTTAAAACCGACGCCATGAGAAGAGAGACTCTCTCTACTGATGGTGGTTTGTTCTAAAGCCTCTAAAAAATTCATGGGAGATCGGTATAAACACTACTTAAAGAAGAAATATTAAGCGATCAAGATCTTCTGAAGAATACAGAGAAGAGGTTTGTTCCCACGCGGCACGTGAGAGAAGACGGAGGTAAATAACCTTAGAAATAATGAAGAATAAAGTAATAATTAATAATTTTTTTTATATAAATATGTACTAATATATGATTTTTTTCTTTACAGGTTCCAAGGATCCCAAGAAGAGATGTTGAAGAGACTTTAAAACCGACGCCATGAGAAGAGAGACTCTCTCTACTGATGGTGGTTTGTTCTAAAGCCTCTAACAAATTCATGGGACGTCGGTATAAACACTACTTAAAGAAGAATTATTAATCAGTCAAGATCATCTGAAGAAAAATAAGAAGAGCATTCATCCCCCAGGGCACGTCAGATAAGACCAAGGTAAATAACTTAAGAAATAACGAGGAATAAAATATTTATAATAATTACTTTGTTTAAATATATACTAATATATGATTTTTCTTTACAGGTTCCAAGGATCCCAAGAGGAGATGTTGAAGAGACTTTAAAACCGACGCCATGAGAAGAGAGACTCTCTCTACTGATGGTGGTTTGTTCTAAAGCCTCTAAAAAATTCATGGGAGATCGGTATAAACACTACTTAAAGAAGAAATATTAAGCGATCAAGATCTTCTGAAGAATACAGAGAAGAGGTTAGATCCCACGCGGCACGTGAGAGAAGACGAAGGTAAATAAACTTAAGAAATAACGAAGAATAAAGTATTAATTAATATTATTTTATATAAATATGTACTAATATATGATTTTTTCTTTACAGGTTCCAAGGATCCCAAGAAGAGATGTTGAAGAGACTTTAAAACCGACGCCATGAGAAGAGAGACTCTCTCTACTGATGGTGGTTTGTTCTAAAGCCTCTAACAAATTCATGGGACGTCGGTATAAACACTACTTAAAGAAGAATTATTAATCAGTCAAGATCATCTGAAGAAAAATAAGAAGAGCATTCATCCCCCAGGGCACGTCAGATAAGACCAAGGTAAATAACTTAAGAAATAACGAGGAATAAAATATTTATAATAATTACTTTGTTTAAATATATACTAATATATGATTTTTCTTTACAGGTTCCAAGGATCCCAAGAAGAGATGTTGAAGAGACTTTAAAACCGACGCCATGAGAAGAGAGACTCTCTCTACTGATGGTGGTTTGTTCTAAAGCCTCTAAAAAATTCATGGGACGTCGGTATAAACACTACTTAAAGAAGAATTATTAATCAGTCAAGATCATCTGAAGAAAAATAAGAAGAGCATTCATCCCCCAGGGCACGTCAGATAAGACCAAGGTAAATAACTTAAGAAATAACGAGGAATAAAATATTTATAATAATTACTTTGTTTAAATATATACTAATATATGATTTTTCTTTACAGGTTCCAAGGATCCCAAGAGGAGATGTTGAAGAGACTTTAAAACCGACGCCATGAGAAGAGAGACTCTCTCTACTGATGGTGGTTTGTTCTAAAGCCTCTAAAAAATTCATGGGAGATCGGTATAAACACTACTTAAAGAAGAAATATTAAGCGATCAAGATCTTCTGAAGAATACAGAGAAGAGGTTAGATCCCACACGGCACGTGAGAGAAGACGAAGGTAAATAACTTAAGAAATAACGAAGAATAAAGTATTAATTAATAATTATTTTATATAAATATGTACTAATATATGATTTTTTCTTTACAGGTTCCAAGGATCCCAAGAAGAGATGTTGAAGAGACTTTAAAACCGACGCCATGAGAAGAGAGACTCTCTCTACTGATGGTGGTTTGTTCTAAAGCCTCTAAAAAATTCATGGGAGATCGGTATAAACACTACTTAAAGAAGAAATATTAATCAGTCAAGATCTTCTGAAGAAAACAGAGAAGAGGTTTCATCCCCCAGGGCACGTCAGATAAGACCAAGGTAAATAACTTAAGAAATAACGAGGAATAAAATTATTTATAATAATTACTTTGTTTAAATATATACTAATATATGATTTTTCTTTACAGGTTCCAAGGATCCCAAGAAGAGATGTTGAAGAGACTTTAAAACCGACGCCATGAGAAGAGAGACTCTCTCTACTGATGGTGGTTTGTTCTAAAGCCTCTAAAAAATTCATGGGAGATCGGTATAAACACTACTTAAAGAAGAAATATTAAGCGATCAAGATCTTCTGAAGAATACAGAGAAGAGGTTTGTTCCCACGCGGCACGTGAGAGAAGACGGAGGTAAATAACCTTAGAAATAATGAAGAATAAAGTAATAATTAATATTTTTTTATATAAATATGTACTAATATATGATTTTTTTCTTTACAGGTTCCAAGGATCCCAAGAAGAGATGTTGAAGAGACTTTAAAACCGACGCCATGAGAAGAGAGACTCTCTCTACTGATGGTGGTTTGTTCTAAAGCCTCTAACAAATTCATGGGACGTCGGTATAAACACTACTTAAAGAAGAATTATTAATCAGTCAAGATCATCTGAAGAAAAATAAGAAGAGCATTCATCCCCCAGGGCACGTCAGATAAGACCAAGGTAAATAACTTAAGAAATAACGAGGAATAAAATATTTATAATAATTACTTTGTTTAAATATATACTAATATATGATTTTTCTTTACAGGTTCCAAGGATCCCAAGAGGAGATGTTGAAGAGACTTTAAAACCGACGCCATGAGAAGAGAGACTCTCTCTACTGATGGTGGTTTGTTCTAAAGCCTCTAAAAAATTCATGGGAGATCGGTATAAACACTACTTAAAGAAGAAATATTAAGCGATCAAGATCTTCTGAAGAATACAGAGAAGAGGTTAGATCCCACACGGCACGTGAGAGAAGACGAAGGTAAATAACTTAAGAAATAACGAAGAATAAAGTATTAATTAATATTATTTTATATAAATATGTACTAATATATGATTTTTTTCTTTACAGGTTCCAAGGATCCCAAGAAGAGATGTTGAAGAGACTTTAAAACCGACGCCATGAGAAGAGAGACTCTCTCTACTGATGGTGGTTTGTTCTAAAGCCTCTAAAAAATTCATGGGACGTCGGTATAAACACTACTTAAAGAAGAATTATTAATCAGTCAAGATCATCTGAAGAAAAATAAGAAGAGCATTCATCCCCCAGGGCACGTCAGATAAGACCAAGGTAAATAACTTAAGAAATAACGAGGAATAAAATATTTATAATAATTACTTTGTTTAAATATATACTAATATATGATTTTTCTTTACAGGTTCCAAGGATCCCAAGAGGAGATGTTGAAGAGACTTTAAAACCGACGCCATGAGAAGAGAGACTCTCTCTACTGATGGTGGTTTGTTCTAAAGCCTCTAAAAAATTCATGGGAGATCGGTATAAACACTACTTAAAGAAGAAATATTAAGCGATCAAGATCTTCTGAAGAATACAGAGAAGAGGTTTGTTCCCACGCGGCACGTGAGAGAAGACGGAGGTAAATAACCTTAGAAATAATGAAGAATAAAGTAATAATTAATATTTTTTTTATATAAATATGTACTAATATATGATTTTTTTCTTTACAGGTTCCAAGGATCCCAAGAAGAGATGTTGAAGAGACTTTAAAACCGACGCCATGAGAAGAGAGACTCTCTCTACTGATGGTGGTTTGTTCTAAAGCCTCTAACAAATTCATGGGACGTCGGTATAAACACTACTTAAAGAAGAATTATTAATCAGTCAAGATCATCTGAAGAAAAATAAGAAGAGCATTCATCCCCCAGGGCACGTCAGATAAGACCAAGGTAAATAACTTAAGAAATAACGAGGAATAAAATATTTATAATAATTACTTTGTTTAAAATATATACTAATATATGATTTTTCTTTACAGGTTCCAAGGATCCCAAGAGGAGATGTTGAAGAGACTTTAAAACCGACGCCATGAGAAGAGAGACTCTCTCTACTGATGGTGGTTTGTTCTAAAGCCTCTAAAAAATTCATGGGAGATCGGTATAAACACTACTTAAAGAAGAAATATTAAGCGATCAAGATCTTCTGAAGAAAAATAAGAAGAGGTTTCATCCCCCAGGGCACGTGAGATAAGACCAAGGTAAATAACTTAAGAAATAACGAAGAATAAAGTATTTATAATAATTATTTTATATAAATATGTACTAATATATGATTTTTTTTCTTTACAGGTTCCAAGGATCCCAAGAAGAGATGTTGAAGAGACTTTAAAACCGACGCCATGAGAAGAGAGACTCTCTCTACTGATGGTGGTTTGTTCTAAAGCCTCTAAAAAATTCATGGGAGATCGGTATAAACACTACTTTAAAGAA
>NW_025781846.1:0-38760 GCF_021130785.1 Homalodisca vitripennis | reverse complement strand
GATGTTTCGGTTAGCAATACATAATTATTAGGTAAATTATTTTTTTACAAAAATAAATACTAGTTGTTATATTATTTTTACATAGGCATAAAAATATTGCATGTCAAAATTGATATCGCATTAGTAAAACATACAAAACAACTATATAAAAAAATTACCATGTTTTAAAACTAAAAATAGTACATTAATTACTCCTAAATTAAAGCAGATTCATAATCCCAATAAAATTGCAATATAAATGTATAAGAGTGAATAATAGACAAAAAATATTTATTACTCTTAGCCAACTAAAAATAAAGTTGTAAACAAACTTACTAAATTAATTTACTCATTTACATGTTAAAGCTATAAATAAAAACAATTAACCCATTAGCCTACTTCGGACGAGGACCATCTCGCCACCAAGTAGTTTCGCCTATTTCTTACAAGATGTCAGCACCATTCAGTCCTAACTTCGTTTCTGTGTTCTATGCAATAATGGAAATTGAATAATTTAACTTTACAGTTTGGCAACACTGCAATTGGGGAAGGGGAACATAAAGACGATCGGAACAAGTAAACAGCTGACTCGAGTGAACAAAACTAAGCGTGTGTACAATGGCGCGACATGAAGCTTTACGTAGTAGTGAAATTAATCGTTATATTGACAATGACGGATTTATTTTAAGTGAATTGATGGTGAAATCGGTTCTAATCATGTGGAAGAAGAGTGGAGGATTGATGGGTGATAAGGAATTTAAGCGACGGTGAGTCTGACAATGCCCTCTCAGATATTGATTTTGAAGAGATGGCCGTAGGCCTAAACAATGCCGATGATCCTATGAATGATTTACATTTACGGAATGTTGAAGACGTTATTAGCAGTGTGGCTTCTGGTGTAAACTGGATTATGGAATTTTCCAATATGGAATGACGAGCCAAACGAACCTAAAAATATTGTGTTTTTAGGCAATCAGGTAGGAGTAAATATTCGAAATCTTGACCAAATAAAAACTGAACTAGATTGTTTGAAAAATTTTTTACTATTGAGATTTTCGGAGCATATTGTTCAGCAAACAAATATGTATGCTACCCAATGCTTAGCTGATGAAAACAAAGAAAAAAAAGGTTGATAATAAATGGGTTGAATGCACAGTAAACGAGATGAAAGCATTTTTTGCTCTGATCATACTTATGGCTGTAGTGCAAAAACCAACACTCCAAAGTTATTGGACGAAAAGGAAAGTAATTGAAACATGTATCTTTACAGAAGTTATGGTCATTCAAAAGGTTTCAGCTTCTAATGAGGTTCCTTCACTTAGCAAATAATAATGATGAGACCTGAAACTATTGAAAGACGATCAGTTGAAAAAAAATTAGACCTATAATAACTTTTTTCAACCAAATTTTCAAAGAAAACTACACCCCCGATAGAGGACGTATCAGTTGATGAAAGTTTGATGAAATTTGGTGGGGAGGCTATCTTATGTCCAATTCAATCGATACCAAAAGGGCACGATTTGGTATAAAGTTTTTTAAAAATTTGTGAGTCCCAAAAAGTGGGTACTGTTCTGGTTTCCAAATATACACTGGTAAAAAGGTTGTTCCTGAAGAAATGATGAGGAAGTTTGTAATGGAAACTCTTTAAAAACCATATTTGGAAAAAAGGGTTACCTGCTGCCACATCGACAATTGGTATTCGTCACCAAATTTATTTCTTAGGGCTTTAGAACATAATACCTATGCAAGTAGGCACTGTCCGACCTAGTAGAAAAAACATGCCTAATGAGCTCAAAACAAGAAAGCCTAGAAGTTGGTGAGGCACAACGCAGAAGCCTTGGTGGGTTACTAGTAGTGAAATGGATGGACAAGAAAAATGGTCTACTGCATCAGCACATGTCATACTGATATCGACTACCAACCAACTGGCAGGTTTACCATCCCAACTAGGAAACGTTCCAGAACGGTTGGAAATAATGAAGCCTAAGATGATCATGGACTATAACAATGGTATGTTGGCTGTGGACCGTCAAGATCAAGTACTGGCCTATGACCAGGTCATTAGACGGTACAGTAAGGGCTATAAGAAACTGTTTTTTTATATGTTTGACATGTGCCTCTTCAATGAGTATTGTAGCATATTACCAAATAAAAGGAGGGAAAAAGCCACACTTTGTAGATTTTAAAATTGGTGTTGTCGCAGAACAGATGCTTGCATCATTGGAACAGAGAGCTAGGCCATCACCTGGGAGACCATCTACAAGCAATCCTATGAGACTACAGGGCCGGCATTTTCCACAGTCCATTCCTCCAACACCGCAGAAGGAATTCCCTACAAAAAGGTGTGCACTGTGCAAAGAGCATGGACTGAGAAAGGAAAGCAGGATCCAGTGCAAACAGTGTGTAGTAAGGACTCCACATTGAGTGCTTTGAAGTGTACCATACACTTCAAAAGTTCTAGGCCCAAAAGTCATACAATTTTGTGTGTGTGTATATAATGTATATAGTGTATAGTAAAATGTTTTTGAGCTGAAGATAATTTGGACAATTTATTCTTATGAAAGTAAAAGGTATGTTTATTCATTCATTTATTCTAGTAACTATGGCAATGTAACAATAAGTATACTGTAATAAGTAATTTTGCACATAAAATGCAATTTAATGTAGAAATTTAACACAAAATTAACCCAAAATTAAAAATTTACAAATACTGAAATTAAAAATTATATGATATTTTCTTGGAATCAGCTATAAAATATTTAAAACAATAAAACAAAATAAATTTGTCTACGAAATTTCCAAAAAAAAAAAGGATTTTTATTTTTAAATTAACTTAAAATTAACCAAAAATTAACATTAACTTACTATTTTTAAGTCGACAGTACTGTATTTGTTATACTTAAAAAATTGTAATAATAAATAATTGTCAGTAAAAAATAAAAAGTGTTCATTTTGTAATTAACATAAAATTAACATAAATTAACAAAATTAACATTAACTTTTTAATTTTTTTTTGTGAAAAATATAGTTTAGGATGCTTTTATTAAATATCCCAAGTTTTATTAAAATCTAAACAGTACAACTAGAGTAATGGAATTTTAAGTAAAATTCTCCATTTTGGGCCAAATTAATTGGATTTACTGTGGAGTTGAGAGGCTGGAAATACTAGTAGGCCAATGGGTTAAGATTACACTCCAGTTATATCAATTTTTTACAGCAAACACTATAAAACCGTACCACACGAAATTAGGACTGAAATTTAGGTGTAATTTTGACATGCTTCCCTTGGTAAAATAAATCATTATTAAATGCACTTTTTCTGCCAAGCAAAAACTACTAGTTCTGGTGAGAAAATCTACTTATAAATTTGTAAAATAAATAACAATAATAAATTTTTTCATGTAAAAAAATTATTTGTAATAAAAACTATGGGGTTTTAAGGTGATGGATATATCTTATTATAAGTGGCAAAAGCAAACAAATAACAATAAATCAAAGTTTTTTATTTATTAGTGCATAGATATATGAAATATTGCAAATATTAAAAACCATAAAATATTAACATATATCATTGTTGTACAATAAGTAATGCTTATGTGCTACCAAGGTATTAATACATTCATCGACTCCCCGCCAGCTAGCTAAATCAACTATCATCCATATTTCAAGAAGATTGAATGATGGATGATTAGTCTCCATCATTCCCCTGCGCCCACGAGGTTCGGCGCGCGATCAAATGCAACAACTGGTAGCCGTCCAATGCTCCCCAAATACACTACTACAGCTGTCTGTGGCATGTTTGCGATCATTGTGCCTTCACACCTTCCCATTCCGCACACTGGCGGTGCGCCCTAGCTCTTGTGAACCGCTCCCATTTGATCAGGTACATTACTAAATCGCACCGCAAGACAGATTGCCACAATTAGGCTTACGCAATTCTCACTCACGTGTGAACCAGGCCTAATGACATTGCCGTGACGAGACAAAACATGTTGATTCATTTAATTGCAAGTTGTAAAGATTTTCACTGTTTGTAAATTGAATTCATGGCTGATAAAGGTTTTTTTCATGGTAAACAAAATTCATATCTTAATCACGTTTAGGTGTGCACCCTTGTATGGGACCCTGACTCACATAAAGAAGTAGCTTTGTGATAAACATATATAATGTTTCATGGATTGTTTCACTCAAAACACCGAATTCGGACAATGTCCGAAATTTTTACTCACTCCGCGATGTGGACAACAACGTGAATTACCCACGTCGCGGACCTTGAGCATTTTTTTCGGACATTGGCCCGAAGCGAAATACCCAGGAACGCGTTGTGGGTAAGAAGCGAAAGTACTCAAGAGACGAAATAAACACGTTCATCGGAGAGATTGAGCAAAACCATAATACCCATAACCGACGTGGGTAATCTAAATTTGCCCACGTCGGGTAAGTTGTGGGTATTTGTAATTTGCGCAAACGCCGAAATCCGTTTTCCCACAGTCCAGACGTGCAGGTCGAGACATGCGCCCCCCCCCCCCCCCCCACTATCGTCACTGTTAGCAACAAATAGGCCTACTGTCTATTTTCATTGACATTAGTGCACTGTCGTTATACACAAGCAGTTTTTCTTTGTTCTGTGCGTAAGTGGCGTGTGGTTGACTTATTTTAAAGTGCTGTTGTGTTTTGTGATTTTGTTTGAAATGAAGGAATCATTTCACAGTAAATTGGAAGATCTGATGTCCAAGAAGAATGGTCTCACAAGTCGAAATTTTATTATCGAGGAGCCACGCTATGAAGAAATTATCAGCGAAGTAAAGGAGGCAAAACAGAAGAGGAAAAATGGTCAGTCCTTGATGTCTAAAGATTATCGCCGAATCAATCGGTTTGATGTCATAAACATTGGCGATAAAGAAATGTTGATTGAAAAAACAACTGAAGAAATGACAGATATAAAAATATTTCTGTCGCATTGATCAAATGTATGACACAATTCATTCAGCTCACTTACGAGTTGGTCATAAAAAAGAAAAAGCTATGGGAAGCCGAGCTAAAAAAGAAATTTTGTAACATTACCAGGGAGGTAATTAAAATATATTTGGATCTTTGCGAACCTTGCGCACTTAAGAAAAAGTCAAAAAGTAAAGGGGCTGGTTGTTAAACCCATCATTTATGACAGCATTAAATTCACGCTGCCAGGTAAGATATCATAGCATTTCTCTAAATAAGACAGTTTCTCCTTTGCTGACAAATACCTAAGCGTATTTACGCACTGGCAGTTGTTATAATGAGGTATATGGTATAGTTGACATAACATTTATGTTGAGTCGATTTATGTATTTTTATTGTATTTTAGGTGGATCTAATTGATATGCAATCAGAGCCTGACGGCGGAATACAAGTTTATCCTTAATTATCAAGATCATCTCACCAAGTTTGTTGTTCTACGTCCCTTGAAAACTAAAATGCTGATGAAGTATCCGACATCCTTTTGGATATATTTTGCTTATTTGGGGCTCCATACATACTTCACAGTGATAATGGACGGGAATTTTGTAACCGGGTAAGTGGTAAAACAAAATTACTGTAGTGAAAAGATTCCACCCTAGAATTTAGTATTTTTGTAATGGTAATGGTACGGTTTTCAGGTTATCGAGAACCTAGCCAGTAAATGGAGTGCCATAAAAACTAGTACATGGAAAACCAAGACACTCGCAGAGTCAAGGGTCTGTTCGAACGGGCCAATCAAGACGTTCGAGATAGTCTTGTGGCTTGGATGACTGATAACAACACCTCAGGATGGGCAAATGGTTCTCAGGATCATTCAGAATACTAAGAACAACAGTTACCACAGTGGGATCAAGAGAACCCCCTTATGAGGCAAATGTTTTGGTTCACCACAGAAAAAATGGATTATTAGATTCCCCTTTGACAGCCGACGTCGTAAAAAAAAGAACTACTGAGGAAGAACTAGAAGGAGAGTTCTCTAAGCTTGAAAAAAGTTTTAATGAAGAAGACAACGAAGAAATAAATGCTGTGGATGAAGATGCTTCGGAGATTTTGACAAGGACTGTAGAAAACAATGAACACGTTAGAAAAAGAAACTATGTCCAGCGATAAACTTAACACTCTGTAATATAGATTGTGGACAAAGCAATAGATTGTGACAAAGCAATAGATTGTGACAAAGCAAACAGCTGTTTTGAATGTGGTCAGCACATACATTATTGAAGTTTTAAATAAACGAAGACCTAGGCTTACCTTTGTGCACTCTTTGCTCAAGAAAATCTGCCATAGACACAATACGAGAAAACTGTGTAACTGCATTGAAAAGTCAGGCAGCCAAAATGTTAAAGCGTACTGAAAGAAAATTAACTCCAGTCTCAGTCGGCGATAACGTTTTGGTAAACATTCCTGATGTCGACCGGGGCCCGACTAGCTCCAAGAAATGTAATGGCTGTTGTAATAAATAAGAACGATGATTCCTATACCCTTGGTACAAAGCATGGAGTTCTTGACAAACAGTTTTCCAGAAACACCAGTTCCAGGTAGCTCCTAATAAATTTATTAAATAACATCGATGTACCTGATGAACAGCTCAATGTCCGTAAAGAAGCAATGAAGTCATCCGGGTCCCAAACAAGGTTTCATCAGATGTGGATGCAAGAAGAAGTGTTCGGGCAGATCTTGCAAATGTGTAAAATCAAATTTAAAATGCAATTCTAAATGTCACGGTAGCACTTCTTGTGCTAACAAGTAAAGTGAATACTTTCTGAAAAGAACTTTAATAAACATTGAAAGTGGTACATGTGTGAAAAATAACTTTTTTTTCTATTTTCAATAATAAGATACTTGTATTTTACTGTTTAGTTTTTGTTTTGATTGAAATAAATGGAATTTCAAGGAAAATTTGATTTTATTTTACTTGTTATAATGGAATTAGTGTAGGGTTATGGTATGGTTGTGTTTGGGAGGCTTTTCGGCGTTTTGCGCAAATTACAAATACCCACAACCCGACGTGGGCAAATTAGATTACCCACGTCGGGTTATGGGTATTATGGTTTTGCTCAATCTCCGATGAACGTGTTTATTTCGTCTCTTGAGTACTTTCGCTTACCCACAACGCGTTCTGGGTATTTCGCTTTCGGCCAATGTCCGAAAAAATATGCTCAATACGCGACGTGGGTAATTCACGTTGTCCACATCGCGGAAGTGAGTAAAAATTTCGGGACATTGTCCGAATTCGGTGTTTGAGTGTAACAGATAATAAAAATGGACAAAAGATAAAAACTTAATAGTAAATTTATGAACCATTTTCATTAAATAAAAAAAAACATGATATCACACTTAACTATTCTGGTACAAATATTGTACTATTTTCCAATATATAGTCTGAAGAGTGAATACAGCAGAGTGTATATATTTATAATTATGTGCATGTATGAATGGGAGAAAGAGACACTCACACTAGAGCTTCTAATTTTATTGCTTTCTGTACAATTGAAAGACATCAATAACATTGTTCATAAATATCGTATTGTGCAGTCACATGATTTAATCTGTACAAATTGGCTAATAAACTGCTTACCTGAGGTCAAATCGTAACAGCAGGGCTATGAAAATTCCAGGAACGACAATGTCTCCCAGCCCAAGCATGGCAAAGTTGTTGGCAGCAACACCTCTCTCCAGCAGGTCTTGAGGAAAACACCACTAGAAAAAAATCAGCATATTATTGGAATAGAACATTTACATATTTCACCATACAATATTCAACTAAAAAGAGAGCAAATGTTTACACTGTTTTTAGTTTTGGATTTTGATTTTAGTTAGTTTGAATCTGGGCTACTTCAATCCATGTATGTTACTGGAATACTTTCTATCAGTACTTTGGATCTTCAGGTTATCTGGATCAGTTTTACAGAGTGGAGTCCAATTTTTAAAAACTAAACAATCTTTGTGAAATTTCAGCCTAATTTGTTCATTCGCGAAACACGTTAAAAAAGGAGGACTACCCTACAAAAGGAGTCCAGAGGTTTTACACAGATGGTTCACGCTTGACTCTAGGGCAGGATACGGAATATACGGACCAGGAGTTAACCTAGCAGTGCCCCTGGGAAAATATGCCACGTTCTTCCAAGCGGAAGTCATGGCAATAGAATCATGCGCCAGTAGGTCTCATACAAATGAGGACAAAAGGAGCAAAGTACTTGATACTATCTGATAGCGAGGCTGCACTAACGGCACTTGATACCTGTTCGTTTGACTTAAAAGCAGTCTGGGAATGTACGAATGCTCTAACTGAGCTGGCTACGAATAACAGATTAACACTCAGTTGGGTGTTGGGGCCATGAGGGCATTCATGGAAATGAAAAAAGCAGACATCCTCGTCAAAAAGGGAGCGGAGCCCATAATGGTGAGGCCTGAGCCAAGTTGCGGGATAGCTTTCTCCAACAGCAAAGCTCTTGTAAAAGATTGGGAAAAGAGGATAAGAAACATTAATTGGAGTAGAGCCTCAGGATTAAGACAACCTAAATCTGTTTATCATTCCTTATGCTAAAGGGTGGGCAGCTCTCCTAGATCAGAGTAAGGAGGATATAAGTCTGATATTAGGGAAGATGACAGGACATGGCCCCCTAATGAAACATCTTATGAGGGTGGGCCTTAGCCAGACTGACGAACATAGACTCTGCGGAGAAGAGAAGGAATCAGCGGAGCATATTTGGTTAAATTGTCCTGCCATATCAAAAATTCAGAAAAGATTCCTGGGAGCATATCTCCTCAGCCCCAAGGACATCAGAGAACAGGAGCCCTCAAATCTGATTGGCTTCTGTAAAAGCCTCAGATTCTGAGGATACAAATATAAGGAAGGCCAAAGGACCTTTTTAGGACTAAGCGCGGGGACTGACTGTCTTTTTTTCCCTCATGATAAAAAAAAAACACACACATGTTAGGCGTTTCAGAATCCATACAAAGTAATAATAAATTATTAGTGTTGTAGCAGGAGAGGTTTATAATTGTAAATTTGGAATATGTAAATGATTAGCTTCAGACTTACAATAGCATCACTGTGATGACTGATATACAAATGTTATCAGCTGCTTATTTCTCAAGAATGATAAAAGCAATTCTAGTAATGAAGAACTAACTACAAGATTTTATGAGTAATTATTAATAATACCTTTATTATAGATTGTTTTCGGTTAACACTGCTGGAAAAGTGGAAGTCATTACAGAGGAATTCATTAAAAAGAACAGTATGATGTGGTACAGATGGATCAATGTTGAATATTTTACTGAATGAAATTTTGTATGATTTTTAAGATCATACATGTAACCTGTCTCTTAAAATTTAAAATGAGACATCTCCTATTATACTATGATTGAAACTAACAACATAAAGAGTTTAACATTTTTCTTATGCAACTAAAATTAAGGTGACTGTTAGTATAGCAGGTTTAGTTTTCAGGACAATACTTATAGTAAAATTTAAAAAAGAAGTTATCAAATCAAATCACTCTTTATTTTCAAATATACAATAATTAAAAATTCCAAGCATACTATACTGAAAATACCGCCACATGGGCCGAGGCCTGTGTATGACGGCAAGCTATTATTTAACACAATTTTAATAGAACAGACTTTTTTTAAATATATCCATACAGTAAGCACAATTCAGCTCTCACATCAAGTCTTATAAAATGAAATAATAGTTACGAAAAAAAAGAATATCTAAACAAATGTTGAACATGTTATATATGCTGACACGATGGCAAAACAACTGAAAGTAGTTGTAGTAAAATGTAGTTAATAAAGGTAAGTGGGAGTGAGGAGGGACTCAGTGTTATCAGAGCCGACCATCCGCAGCCAGGTAGTAATTAGTCGTTTGAACAGACCAGTTGGTTCATCCCCAGGTCCCTTATCACTGGAGGTGCCTGTACAATGAACTCACCACGTAGTATGCGTTAATTCTCACATCTCGATGACAGGGACCCACACGCCGCCCCCCTCCCCACCACTGCGGCCCTAGTAGAGTAGCTGTGAGTGGTTTGACCGAGTAACGCCTCTCTATGCCTATAGGTGTAGACCATCCATCACATTCCTGATATATAACTGACATATCGTGAGAATATCTGAATCTATAAACAACTGATATACATGAACTGATGAAAAACATTTAGATTATTTAGAGCTGCTTTGAGTGTCGATTTCTGAATAATTTTAATGGATCAATGATGGTTTTGAACATAGCCCTCCCCACACTATGATTCCATACTGTAAAATAGACTGAACATGTGCAAAATAAACAGTGTTTAATTCATTTCAAACAAACAAAAAAAACTAAAGAATATAACATTGGGATTTATAATGAAAATATTATAAAAATTATAACTACGTTATTAGCCATTTCCATTTAAAATGTCCTATACCCTTTTGTTTCCTTGTATTTGCATTTATTTGTATAGAAAATACTTTTTATAAAATTATTTGTATTTACCACATAAAGAAATATTTACTTATACAAACTGGCACTATATTGAGCACAAATTACTATTAACCCATTGCGGATCGTATGGCACGATCAGGCCATTAATTTACGAATTAATGGCACCAGCAGGCACGAATTAATTTACAGTCAGCGGCCGCCACGAACAGCAATGGTGCGCCACATCGTATCACTCACTATTGTATACTAGAAAATTCAGCTGTGAAGGTATTCGTTCAGATGGAACATGGGCCTACTGGGGTATCCGTGATGTAGGAACGATAACACGCGAGCAAGGTTCCGGGGGTGGCAGGGATGATGTCTAAATCATAGTCTAAATAAAGCGGCTCGGGCGAAGTGATTACAACATCCGGGCCATTGTCTTGACTAAAACCCGCCAACATGTACGTCTGCGTCATTTAGTTGTGTCACTAACCTCAAAAGTATTATAATAACAACTGAGGAAAAACACCCAATCAGAAGCGCTAAAAAGCAAAGTAAACTCATATCAATGATTTTTCAACTTCGACATACAACTGCGAACTGTATTTATAAAACTTTTGAAAACTCTAAACGTAGACCGTTGTTAAAACACTCTTAGTTGACAAGTGAAGACGATCGCCCGATCTATCACACATTAATAGAACTATTTGGAGAGGAAAACGCAGACCGCTTTTGCTACCTGAGCTTGTCATCGTGCTGTTAGGCCCGCAATGGGTTACAACAAGGGGTTAAATTGTAAATTTATATATTTTTTTAATGTAAACTAAAATATGAGAGACACGCTTTTATTAAAATTACATATCAATTAATGTGTTGAAATTGTATCTATTTTATTTATTTGTGAATAGAGCACAAGTATACAATTATAAATAAACTGTTTTAACAAGTTTTATTTGTGTTTCTAACGCACAAAATGCTTAATAAATACATACCTAATAATGTTATTTTTTACACATTTGTTGAACTTAATTTATTTTAAAACTTCTCCAAATACCATATAAGCTTATTCAATGTTGTCAAAATTTCACAAAAGAGTATGAAAACATATTAACTAACCTGTGATTCAATAACATTATTTAGTAAAAACTACACAAAACTTATCTTACGAAACTCTATTGAAAGTTAGATATAGATTATTTTTAGTAGTAAACGATTTCTGAGTATTAGTAATATTGCAAACTAACTTTAATTATTAAAAAGAAATAACTAATCACAAAAACAACATCAATGTTATCAGCTGTTCCTATGTTGTAACAAAGATTGTACGCAACACTGCAACTTCACAGCAGGAAATAACATATTCTTCACTTTTATCATACATCAAGGTTACAACAGGTCTGGCCAATTTTCATAACTGGATTGACAAGTTAAAGTAATAACAGCATACTATAATAAAGCTGTATTTACATTGGATAGTCGACGTTGCACAGTGTCACCAGAGAAACATTTATATATGTACCTTCTCACTGGGTACTAATCCGGTCCACATTGCTGCATACATCAGCAAAGAGTGTTTTGTGTTTTGTTACACTACTAATACTACCACTACTCTCAAACAGCTCTCTTATCAGTAGCCTTGATTTAACTGAGACTGTTGCAACACTTTTCTGAACTGTTCCTTGTTTGTGACCTCAAGCTTTTATCTCATTATAATGCGTAAACCTACTGAATACATCAAGTTCCCATAATCTTTATGTTGATTTACTTGTAATCATCAATTAAGCAGAAAATCTCTTTCATTGTATCATGTTATAAATTTAAAACAAGAAAACAGTGAAACTTTTTCAGTTTATGTTTATATTATACTTGCAATAAAAAGGTTAATTTTTATAGTAATGATCAATATTTATTGACCATTATTGGACATTAAACTCCCTAAATTATTTACTTCAAATTGATGAGGAAATCTTTTATGTTATTTAATTTAGGACTTCATGTAATCTAAGTAAGCAGGAAAAAAGTATAGTTTACTTAAAGAAAATGTACAATTGTCCTGTACGTCTGGGCTAGTAAATCCATGCACAAAAATATATGAACAGTAGTAATATGAATATCAGTGTTAATTTTTAAGAACTTGGAGATACACACAATTTACACAAAACAGTATGCCAAGACTATCACAATATTTTAACCCCATAACTGACACACCCATGTTAACACGGGTGATCCTACTTTGCGGTCAACTGTCGCCCGTTACGTGCCAAACAACTGCTTCACTACAAGACGTCTCTAGTACCTGTAAGATGATACACACATTGGCCTCTAGTAGTGTTTATGTGAACTACTACAAATCCACAGTAGTGCTGTTTAATTGCTACTATAATCTGATTGTCAACTAAGGAGATATTAAAAAAGCACATGTTGAAGTTTTACCTGGACATTTAGAAACAGAAAAAGTTATTGTTGTATAGTTTTACAATGGTTTTTTAAAGTTGCTAGTGTATTTTTCTTTAATTTCTTTTTTTTATTTTGGTTCAGTGGATATAGCAAGAATAATTTATATTAAAGATAAGGGACATTTTTATCAATGTTACATTTGTCCAGGTATGTTGGTGTGAGTTAGGCATTCAACTGTGTGTAACTTTTCTGAGAATTCAAAATTACATACATTAACTGTTGTGATTTTAGTGATCGGAATGTAGACTCAATTTATTAACACTGATCTGACATGATGAATCAGGAGATTCTGGTGGCAGATTAGTAAATGGCAAATAAACCCAATAGTACCAGGTAATAGCAATGTTGAAAACTCTGCACTTAAAAGGTTAAATGGATTTGCAGAGATTCATGGAAATGGGCATATTTTAAGGACTAAAAGTCCTACCTGTTATTATCTGTTATTTTTATCTGATAGATTTAAAATAAGGGCAAAATGTGATTAAAATTATAATCATAATTAAATAATAAACTAAAATAAAAGCCTTATAATAAAATTTGTAGGTATAAATATGTATTCTCTTTTTCTACTAAGCAAGCACAGAAGTCTTAGGAGGTTTTTTGTGCACTCAAGAAGTGTATAATGAAGCCTACCAGTTTACAATTTTAGCAGTCACACAAAATACTGAAAACAACTGATCACGTCTTATTGGTGAAATTCACCACCATCGTCCGATGTGAGATTACTTATTAACACTCTAACCTAATACAACTTCAGCAAAAACGTCTTTCTTGGATTTCTTTTATTTAATGTATTTGTTGCTAAAGTAACTGTTATGTACACCCACAGTGCGACTAAAAGACGCTTCATCTAAAGCAATGTGTATTATAGTGAACATACTGCATCACTTTATACTTTCTCAAAATTTTGTCCTCAAGAAATGCATTACTCACATTTTATTGGTGCCTCAAAAGACTTGGCGACAGTGACCATGACATTGGTCCCAAACACACCCAGAAAGATATCGTAAACAAAAAGTCCACACAGCAGAATACAGCCGGTAACAACTTTGTTGAGATGGAGCAATTCTACACCATTTATGGCAAATGCAATCCCAAAATAGATTGTTGGCTATCCAGTGCTAAAACACAAAAAATAATTACTTTTACAATCAGTACAGTTTGCAAGATTTCAAAATACTATAATTAAAGATACATTTGATTTGACATAATTGGGGAACAGTCAAAGGAACTATTAATAACTAAATTCATTGGCTACTTGATAGCTTCTAACTCCAATGCCTTCCTTGTAAAACTCAACATAATAAGTACTGTACCTTCGTAATATGATCCGCTGTACATTTAAAAATGTAAATTAGCACTTACATTTTACTTCAATAAAATGTATAAAAGTTTAGTAACACATATTTTCATCAGAATCACATTTCTTTAAACACAATCTCAATAGCTACTCATTTTTTCAAAATGGATTTCATAAGGAATTTTAATAACCTGAATTTTGTTAACAAGAACTCAAATACAAGTTTATACATACTCCAACAACTCTCTATAGCACAAAGTATGCCATCTTAAGTTCAGTAACATAATCTTACTGTCTTATATTGCTCAATAGCACAATCTGTTATTAGTTCCTTTGATATACATACTGAGTTCAATAATAAATACATATTATATATACCTTATCTGGATTTTATCTTCAGCATAGGAACACTTAATTGTGTAGTTCGTCAAAAATATGTTACAATTAAAATGTTTTCAACAGACTTTTATTTTGTTTTCAATTATACTAGTAAATATTTTAATGGTTTGTTAATACAACTCTCTCAGTTCTTATATTTATGAATATATTGTTTATGTAAGAGTGTTAAATTTGAAACAAGCACACAAAAATTCTTGATCCTTTTCTTCCTATCGGATCTACCCAGTTATGTTTAATTTCCTTAAATGGATCCAGTAAATTAAAACATAGCTTTGAAACAACAAATGTTGTGAAAAAACCATTAGGAAGTATTAAGTAAAATATAGCAGTGTCAAAACCCAGAACTAATTAGGACTAGGAGGTTGCTATTTCCAATTTATTCAGTTTTCAAACATATGCCAGAAATTCCTAGTTACACTAAAATGGTAGGATAAATAAAAATAAACACTTTATGTAGGTACTTACATATGTAAAAATTGCACTCATTTTACAAAAAAATAATAACTTCATAATTACAAATTATGTATGTATACACAAGAAAATAAACACAATTGTATGAAATCACTAAAATATTTTAAGATTTTGAGTTGTGTGAATTTCGAAATTCGTTATCTGCCAGCCAAATCTTTTATTCGCTTCAATCAGAGCTGAACTTGACTGCATTCGGGCTGCCCTTCGTACCACGACATCTCTGTTTCTAACGACGTAAATGCTTCAGAACGTTAAGGTACAACGTCATCTATTGCGTCTTCTTTGCAGTCATTACTCTTCATTGAAATTAAATTTGTCGTTATGATCCAGAATATCGTAGCCCATGTCATTTTTATTGAGATCCAACTTTTCCACAGTATTAGTTTTGTTGCATTCTTGAAATCTGGAATGAACTGGCATAACACACTCTCAAGTGTTTCAGACTGATTTTCTTCGGTGTCAACATTTAATTGTTTATATTCTTGCCAAAGTTTATTCTACACTTTCATTACATTTTCTTTTGTTAGCAAGTCCCAGGAATCTGCTAACATGCAGCATGTGTTTTTTAAGTTCTACTTTTTTGAAAACTGAATAACACTTTTCTCATTATCTTCCTCCAAAAGATGCCTGCACAGCACTTGTTTCCTGTATATTCTTTTTCAATAACACCCTGATCCATTTGGCTGAATCCTGTTGGGTGGGAAAAACATCTCTTCAATGGAAGCGTATGGTCTCCACTAGCATTTGCACAGACTATCCCTGTATATAATACACTCCTTACTAATCTTTAATACTGGAGTAGCAGTGGATAACCAAGGGATTTTCGCAGTAACAGCCTCTCAGTTTATCACAGTTGTAAACATCTTCTCTCTTCAAGCCATTGGTAGAAACAAAATTCATAAGTTTAGTTCTGAAATCTTCTTCGGCAGAGCTGTAATTAAGTTATTTTATTCCGTGTCGAGATTTAAAAGTTTTAGCCAACCTGTGCTGGTTTTAAAGTCACTTGGATCCCCTAAAATTTTGTTAAAGTAAAGAACCACAAGGCTCGGTTGTAGGCCCTCTTCTTTTATGATTTACTTAAATTACTCTCGTATTCAATGCAAACTTTAAGAAGTTGTTTGAGAACTTCAATGAAATCAAGCTGATAGTTTTTGTACAAAAAATCTAATTACATACCGTAATTCGAAAACTGACAGAATTTTGAATTGCAACGCACATTTGAGATTACACTGGAAGAAATATGGAATGATTATTATCTTGACTGGACATACACCTGTATTCTTGGGTACTGAGTCACAGAATCCTAATGCTAAGGTGGCGGTGGTAATCCAATCTACACTCCTACACCGTGACAAAAGTAACATCTGGATGGATAATTTACTCATATTCATACAAAATTTATAAAATAAAATTCAATAGGCATAATATTACTGATGATATTTTAATAACTTGACATGTACAATTTTACCTTTTTAACAATGTACCAAGCTCCTATAACAGAGCAGCAGGCTAGACACACTAGATCATGTGATGTGAAGTTGTAGTCTACGAGATACTCTTGCTCCTCCCCGCTGCCCTTGGTGAAGCGCAGATGGAATGGAACATTGGGTATTGCTGCAGGCACCAGCGAGCTTATCAATGGACTAGAACATACCCACTCACTATACATCATGTTTCAGGCTATGTTACAATTACTATAGGAAAGATGTTTTTTTTTCTTTTCTGTATAAAATAGTAGACTATCAAGGTTATTTTGGGTAAAGCTCTACTTGACTGAAAGCTGTGTTTTATCTGTTATAAATACTATATTCAGTAAGTTTAGTTCCATTTTTTTTTAGTAATAGTAAATTTATTACTAATAAAACAAAATTATTATTCTTTATGCCCTTTTTAATACTATTTTTAGCTTTTTTTACTAAGGGAAATGGACTGTACTTACATCAAAACCATGTTTGCATTTTACATTGTAACAAATATGATAATAGTTGGATTCAACATTGATATATTAACAACTTAACCCCTAGGCTTACGCAGTCCATTTCTTACTTTATTGTTAAGTTTTCCAATTCATAATACATAGACAGTCCTTGAAATATAACCTATAAACTTACAAATGAAGTAAGTTAGTAAGTTATATATAGGTAAGTAAGTATCTGTTTGCTAAATAAAAACAATCTAAAGGATGGAACATTACATAACTAAATAAAAATGTATTGTTTATAATTACACAATCAGCAGCTGCTGGAACAAAAATAAACCATAAAAGTCACAACATCATAGCTGGCTATTTTCTGCGGCAGATTTGAAAACCATAACAAAGATTCACAGATTTGCATGTAGACGGACCAAATTCTTTCTTCAAAGATACAAAAGGGCTCCAGCAATATACATTTATCACGTAAAAGTATGTAATATACAATACAAAATAACATAAAATAAATCTGGTTTTATGCTCTGAGAAAAGCTTTATTGAGCTACCAATGAGTTTGTGTTCTTAGATTTGCATGTATTTTCCGAACTTTTACGTTTTCCACAAAAATACAAAACAGCTCCAAGATGATATATATACCAAGTCAAAGTACACAATACACCTAAGTACTGCATTATGACATAATACATCTGGTGTTATGCACTGAGTTTTTTTTTATTAGGCTACCAATCAGTTTGAAATCTTAGATTTGCACGTAGACAGTCCGAAATCTATAAAACAAAATACAAAATGAGTCCAGGTTAAGACATATACCACATAAAAGTACACAATATACGCTACATTATGACATATAATTAATCTAATTTTGTGACCTGAGATTTTTTTTATCAAATCTGCTGCCGATAATAGCCAGCTATGATGTTTTGACATTTATGGCTTAATTTTGTTCCGTTATAAACGATAAATTTATATTTAGTTATGCAATGTTCCTACCCATAGATTGTTTTATTTAGCAAACAGATTTCATTAGTAAATTTATAGGTTAGGTTTCAATGATTGTCACTGTCACCCGCCATTTTCTTCCCTCGCTTCAGTTTGTGGTGGGAACTGACTATAAAGTACAGTGGGGGTAGTGAGAGGAAACTCCTTGGTGGAATCCATTGACAATTTCACACCGGTGTCACTGCCAATCACATGCTTCCTCAATTTGCTTTGCTTATATATCAAGGACGTATAATTGCTTATATTATACAAATACCCTTACATTACATAATTAAACATTCATAACGAAGAGAAATATATTTTGCATCCTAAAGTTCTCACAAGCATGTAGTAGCTTCTTTTCTGATAAAAGATAATTTTTATTAACAAATATCAAGACACAAAAAGTATTTTCTAACTAGATTAATATTATAGTAGACTCTTGGAGCAATTGGAAAATTCTTTAAATATTATAGTGTTATAATAGTGTTACTAAATAGATTAATATTAATATAAGGTACTTTTACCGACATAAACACACATCATTACAACACAACATCATACATGATGTGATAACATTAGAACTAATGCATCTCATTGTTTTCCATATAAAAGAAATTATAAATATATTTATATTGTCATTTCAAAGCCTACCTCATAAGATGACAAAGTGCAAAAATTCCTAGGAAGAAAAAGTATCCTGTTAACAGTAGGTTGATATATTCCTTAGAAAACAGCTGAAACAAATACATTTCATTAGGGAATGGCCATTAATGAAGAAATTATATTAGGCTATAGTGGAATATCACTTAACCAGTTCAAAATTTTATTAAATGAGTTTTTTATGGTTTTGTTTGATATAAATCCAATAAATTAAAATCTTAATAGCACATTACTTGACCTGGACATAACACTGGTGTAAAAGTCAATGATTCTAAAATATAAAAACTTTTCAATAATTTTTACAACTGCTAAGTATCAAATAAGAAATTTTAAATAAAAGTCAGATAAAGAACAGTCAGCCAGTTGTTTCACACAGATGAGAACATAAAATGTCAGTAGACACCTTCTTGGGCACTCACAAAACTATAACACAAAAAGTGATTGTGTCTGATAGGCTCTTGCAATGAATGCCAGGATAAAGCAAAAATAAATATATCTTTTTCCAGAATTAAATAAGAAACTTGTGCAATACTTAGGTCTTCTGAATTTTTTGGCAGGGACCACAAAATATTGTACTATGCCATATTCAAAGTAAGCCCTGGTGTTACTTAATTTTCCAATCCAAAATTGTTCAACAACCCCACTTCAAACAGAAGAAGATGGTTAGAAAAAGCCTAGGAATTTACCTGATGCTTTCAATCTTACATTCCACTTTTTATGAAGAAGATAAATTATATAACTTTTTGGCCTCCTAATCATGTTTCAATCAATACTAATACAAAATCCCCACAAGCACTGCTAAAAACTCAAATATTTTCGTATATCAAATACATTTCAGGCTATGAAATATATTTTGGAAAAAATACACATAAAAGTATAAGGAAGTACACTTATGTTAAGGTAAGGTTTTCACATTATGAACCCGGTTTCCTAAATTACTCAACCTGACCAACCCAATACATATTTAGATGCATTGCTTTCTGGAACTACTCTACAATTATATTTATACAGGCTATTACAGTTCATTTACAATATAATTAACTTACTGACATGTTATGATAAGACTGAAAGTCCGGGTAGCAGTATCACAATTATGATGTGAAAAAACATTTTCACCTGAAACTTTGACTAGGTTGTTATCTCTTTCTAATCTTATCCATCATAATAAATTACGTAAAATATTACTTTTTATGTAGCCAGCTGATGTTATCATGTGGGTGGGACTCGCAGCTCTAGTCAGTAGGATGTAAAATGGCAAGTATTTTTAGCAATGAAATCTAAATATCGTTTATGTAGCTCAATCTAATTGTGAATAATCAAAATAATACTGTACTGTCTCCCAAGAAACATTTTTTTAGGTAACACACTATACTCATATATTTTACATGATCCTATAAAAAATATTTTACATTCTTACAGACTCTGTACCTTCGATGTGAGACAGCCCACGAGTATTCAGTATATAATTTTAAATGTAAGCATAGGTTTACATGTTTTAAAGGGATGGTCAAGCATTCAGGATGGTCATTCTTCAGAATGACGCAAACCGCATTTCAAAAGAAATCTAGTTAAATTTAAAATGCTGATTACTCAAAGATTATTAAAATAAGCTGAAAAATTTGGAACCAGTCCAGTGTTATTTAACAAAAATTATGTAGTTAAAGCTAATGATTAGTTAATTTCTTTATTCAATAATGTTGATAAAATATTGTTTTTAAAGGTTTTCTTCCCTTTTGAACTACACTGAAATTATTACAAGCAAATAAGCAATGCCTTATTCATAAAGGGATCATTTGGATCAAGAGACCTCAATGGCCATCATTTTGTTATTGCTAATTAATTTAGGAGTTACTAACTAATATGGGAGTCACTACCTAAACATTGGAAGGTTCTCAGAGATTGCTTGTTTTTTCTATCAGTAGAACTTTGCCCATTAGTTGAACAATAACAACACATTAAGGTTTTGCCCACGTCAGAAATAAATTTTTCTAGCTTATTTTGCCTTTCAAACAGTTTTTAAACCCTTCCCACGCGGAATTTATCTTTCAATTTTGACTCATAACGCGTAATTAACTTTAAAAGTTTTTTACATTTTACCATCTCTAATTTTTATTTTAGTTAGTGGTGGCTATTACGAATAAAAAATAATACAGTATTACAAAATAATCAGACCCCTATATTTTTTAATAAATTTTCAAATTTTACAAAAATCGTCAGGATTCGCCATTGCATAGAACAATATAGGCCTATAACGACACAACAAATAAAGTAATAACAAAATAAAAAGATAATATAATGCTAAATACAACAGGAACACGTATAGTAAATAAGAAAATATGGCAAAACAGCGTTAAACACTAAAATATCCCGTGCCGGGATATATCCGTTTACCGCAGACTGAGGCTAAATCACGCCACGAGAGACAAAGCCACGGCCTCCCACCACTGCGACACGCCAATGAGGTTCAAACTGTAACATCTGCTTTTCGGAACAAGTATTCAACACTCCCTTGAACTCTAGCAGATTCCACGGCAACTACAATTTATTAAATAACACAAAATAGACTTTGAAGGATATATCCGTTTACTGCGTTTCGGTCAAAAATAGACCTAACGGATATATTCCGTTTGTCGCGTGGGAAGGGTTAATACCTGCTATGACCTGCTGTCATATGAGTCTTAACATTCACAATAAGTGATTTTATATTCATATGATTACAAACCACTTTGTAAATGTAATTTTAAATAAAATTAACAAATGCAAATTTCAAATTTTCAGCTTAATGTTACGGCTTATTTCCAAAATCTTTGAATAAACTTTTTTTTTAATGAATAATCCTTTTGAGGTTTGTGGCATTCTTCTTTGCTTGACCAGATCTTAAAAATGATGTGCAACCTATGCTTACATTTAAAATTATCTACTGAATCCTTGTGGGCCATACCTCATCGGAAGTTTGGATTGGAATTGGTTCTTTGCTCCACCACACCATCAACCCATGATGGTGGTAGATGGTTATGAACGACTGCGGAATTATGATTGGAGAAGTCACTGATGATGTTAGCATGTCAATTGGCTCATGCCATGCAAATTTTTTCAATCATTTTGCGTATGAAATGTATTGCACCAAAATTGTTAAATTTTGAACAGCAGTTGATGGAAGTTGTTCAAGAGTCACTAAATTAAGTCAAGGACGATAAAGAATAATTGAAACATGTTGTAACAGTGAAGGAGGAGCGTGAAGGAGGAGCTCTTCTTATTGGAATACACAATTTTTTATTAATTGATGAAAGAAAATTTTATAACAGGTTACAAAACATGGGTTTATGGATATGATGCTGAAACTACGGCATAATCATTCCAGGAGACATTCTGGATCGCCAAGACCGAAACAGACTTGACAAGTGCAGTCGATCATGAAGGTTACAATCACTGTGATTTTCGATTTGAATGAGATAATGCATCATGAATTCTTGCCACAAGGTTAAACGGTCAATGAGGAGTACTATCTGCATCTTACAACCGTTTGCTTTAAGTAATATAAAAAAACTCCCCATTTTGTGGAAAAAAATCCATGGCTTTTGCATCATGACAATGCACCTGCCCACACTTCATTGTTTGTTCATGAATTTTTGGTCAAAAACAGTACTGTTAAGATGCTTCAGCCTCTACATTCTCCAGACACGGGTCTGTGTAACATTATTTATTTCCAAAATAAACAGAATTCTTAAGGGCTGTTGTTTTACAAGCATAGATGACATTGAAACAAAGAGCTAATAATAGAAGAATAAGTGCTGACAGAAGTGCATAATATTTAATGGTGACTGTTTGAAGGTAACAACATTAATGTAGACTGAAAAATCTTTTTTTCAAAAACTTAAAATTTCCATTCATTTTTGAACATAACTTGTATATTATATTCTGTGTAGCTGATCAAAACAAACTTTGAAATAAATAATTGAAATTTTATATCCACTTGTGACTCTTGGCTAAACCACAAATATTCTGATAATAATAATAATAATAAAGGAAAAAAAACAACTACTGTTGGTAATATAACTAACCTTAAAGAAAATGTAGAGACCAAACAAAGCGGCACTAGCTATTAAAGGAAACATGGCAGCGTCTTTATGTGACATAGTCTCAGGCTGTTCTCCTGATTCCTGAAACAAACAATCAAACGTTTTTTATTTGTCACTACTCATTCAATTTTAAAACGCTTAAACATTTACATTAATTTTAAAAAAATTATGCTCAGTTGGATGATTGTTACTTGCATTCCTAAGACCAGTATATAAGGCAGTAGGTTTTCTTGGACAAAAATTGGTAAACACCTAGAAAATTATTAAACTTCCAATTATTCCCAATATTATTGTTATGAAAGGGTATTTTCAGTCTACAAAAACTACATTAATGGGAGAATCGGTAACCGAGTGGTCTAAGGTGTTGGACTTTTAAGTTCAAGAAAGATAGTGCAGATTCAAATCTTGCTTGAAGTACTGTTGATCTTTTAATATAAAAATCCACTCTCCTTGTGTTTGAAAAAAATCTCACACAGGCCAGTGGCACATGAAAACATGTAGAATAAAGCTGAAAGAGAATCGGTCTCTCCTTTTTTCTATATAGAAAAGAAGAGTAACACCTGAACAGTACCAACAATTTTTAAATTGGTTATTCTGAAAAACTTTTCAGAATACTTCATTGTTTTAAGATTTGAACAAATATACACTTTACAAGAAAAATATCAGGGATAGTGTTTACTTTAGCCACATTACCTAAAATGATATAAAACCACTTTTAACAATTTCTTCAAATAGTATAATTTTATTTCCAGAAAGATTTCTTAGGGAGTCACATACATTCATACATTGCAAAAAACGTGTTTTAATTTTAGGTTATATCTCAAAGTTATAGTGGGGTAGGTAAAACAGGAGGGCATAACAGGGTTGTCAATATTCACATGAGAATTTGAGCAAAAACGATTAGGTATACCAACTGAATTTGAGGATAATTTAAGACATTTTCAGAACTTTTTTTCTGTTTTTCGTCATTTAGCCCAGGATTTCTACCTCTACAGTGAAATTTATTCATCCTCCGTGGTGAAAAATTATTCATTGATTTTTCCTTTGTTATTTTGGTCCTATTGGCTATTGCACAACTTCTTTGGGCATTTAAACGCTGTTTTTCCTGATTGGCTAGAGAGTTGGTGGTGTAGTCAAAAAATCAGTACCTACTGAATCAGAATAGTTGTTTATCTCTTTGGTGGTGCTAGTGATTCATGTTTTTCTGTGTATTCACAATGTAAAAATTTGTGTTGCGAGTGCACCTTAAAGTATAACACTTATTTTTAAGAATGATCAGAAAACACAATGTTTTTTTTTAATTTTACTTCGTAGTGCTGTTTAAACTGTTTGTGCAATTGTACAGTAGCGACCACTGTCATACTACAAAGAATAATATGGTTAGGTGAATTTGAAATATTTTCTGCTGCTCTCAACCAGCATTAGTGATCAGCCATATGGAATTTCATATTTTGCTGATCTGCACTATCTTGTACGATGTCTTTCATTTATTGCTATCAGGCGCTGTTGTAGCCTGTGCTGATGGCCAGAGGCATCGTTGGCTCATTTAACTACTAGTGCATTTTACAAGATTATTAAAATACTGTTCAACCTTGCAAAAGTCTAATTGTTTTCTGTTTTTTTTTTTTTTTTTTTTTTTTAATGTAATTTAAAGAATTTTTCTTTTACGAAAACAACATATATTGTGAAGTGGATAAAGTAATCATTATACCAAAATTACGATTTTGTGAGACATAATTATGGTGAGAAATCTTCCATAATTCTACAACTAAAAATTTATATTGGTTACTGTATATGTCATAGATAGGCTAACTAAATTACTATATCGCCAGTACAAATGATAGGCCTGTGTTTTATTCAATAAGAAGCATATTTCTTAGTTGTTGCAACAAATGTTTTAAGAAACAAAACCTCTAAAAGATTTGTCAGAAAATGGACACAAAAACATGTTTTAGAAAAACATTTATAACAATCGAACAACTATTATAAAAAGGGGATCATTAAACCCCCTTCACCCCCAAAAAAGGGGGACTTTTTAGATTTAACCAACATGGACATCTGCAAAACAGCTATTATCTACTATTTCTTATTAGGGTATGCATACTTGCGTTTTATAAATATAAAAACTTAAAGATAACCTTTACAAGCACCCACGTGATCTAAGTCTGAATTTGGGTACTACATTGAGGGATGTTTTTCTTATTTTACCAGAAGGGCAGGGTGATGCAGAAGGTGTCACCGAAGCCCGCACTGGTGGCCAGGGGCATTTCTTATCTATTTGCCCGATCCAAATCACGTCCTAGATCGTACAACGTGATCTGACAACGTTGGAGAAGTTAAACAATCTAGGACTTGATTTGAGGTGGGGGAAATACCAATCAGAAATACCCCCTGGCCATTAGTACGGCATTCAATGGCATCCAACACTTTTGGCAAAATAAGAAAAACATCACTCGAGATGGTACTCAAATTCTAGCTCAGATCTTGTGAGCGCTTGTAAAAGATATGTTTAACCCTCCAAGTGATGACTAAACCACTTCAAAGTGCTAGGCCATTTTTCGAGCATATGACATTTCTTTTTTAAACAACTTTTTATATACAAACATATGTTCAAATTGCATGTATTACATATGGTTTTTTACACAAACATATGTTCTATAAGATCAAGTAAAAATAAAAATGCTTATCTTTTATCATAAAAAAAATCTGGTACTGCTAACCGGTTGTGTAGTTTTTTATATTTTTATTTTTCAAAATCCTTGACGTATAGTTTTTTACAAAAATGTAGTAGTCCTAGTTCTAAAAATATGCAAAATGTTCCAAATATAATGCTGAATAAGAAAAATATCACTTCTTAACCTTTTGCACAACATATCACAATACTAATTGGTAAAAAAACAAAACAATGTTTTTTCGCAAAAATTTTACTAAAATATTTACCACATCAACAAGTGGCAGTAAGTAGTTGAATAGTGATTATGGCCTCAAAATAAACACATATTTAGTTACTGATATGAGTAAAAGTAAGAAAAATGACAGATAAAGTATTAAAAATACAAAAAAAAAATGGCTTATATACATATTTACATTAGACTAAAAAAAATTAGTCTGAGTCACTCTCTGGTGGGGGTGTGCTGCTTGCATCGCTATCATTTCCACTCAAATCGTCATCAAAACAGCGCCTAATGGCACTTGAATTACTAAGTTCACTCATAGCACAAATAATTACTCAATAAACAATAATATAAGTCACTTACAAATCAAAAGAACGAAGCAAAACAATAACGTCACAGAGCGTCGGCCGCGAGACGACCGTAACAGACAAACACGCATCGAAATCAGCTGACTATTCTTCTTACTCTTCCTCGTAAACTTCTGAATTACATAGTTCTAATTACGTTACTTGATAGGGAATTTATTCCTACATGTAGCCTTATAAACCACGTCGTTATTGAGCGAACCGTTCGTCTGTGATATGAAAAAAACTAACATATCGCACAGTGCGATAGTAGCACTTTGAAGTGGTACGAACATATCGCACAGTGCGATAGTAGCACTTTGAGGGTTAACATTGGTACTACTAACATGTTTACGATAACCTAATCTAAACCTACTTATATCGCATAATAACATTCCATAGCATAATAGTCCATTCCTAGCCTAACTTAGTTGCTTGCACGAAATTGCCTCTGCTTCTACTGGTTACAAGTAACCTAAAACCAGAGAATCGTTATGGTAACATCAAATCATCCAGTCCAGCTGTTACTGAAATAACAGTATCCAAGTGATAGGTTACCACTGATATACTTGTTACCGGCACTAACTCTGTCCATGTGTAGTAATTACAGCGTGTACAGTGATTATGTACATGTTTTATTTCTGTCAGACACAGCTTACCTTCAAAATAGTAAAAACTGAGTAAATGTAAATTGTTTCATTTGTTACATTTTGTATTTATAAATATTGATAGCCTAGATTGTTTTTTATTCACAATAGTGTTATAATAACTTCATACTTAATTTGAAATGCCTATAACTTAATTTGGTTCCAGAAGTTATATTGAGGATTCTCTACTCATGAATATCAATGATTCGATATTATCGATCATTCAAGTGTTGGATGCTTATTATACTGCAGCCCTTCAGTATATATCAACACTGGGATCAAAAGGGTTAAAATGCAAAGGGGTAGGGTACGATAAGCGGACCCGGTTTTTTATATCGAAATTGGAAAACAATATTACTTAATCATAACCTTCGATATAATCAATCGATACTGATTAATTATTTTGAACAATTAACTTTAATCTGTATCAACAGCTGTAAACACTTTAAAATAATACTCGTAATGTAATATTTCAATTTTATATAACTAGCCTAACATTTTATTATTAAAAATGGCATTAAATTTTAGAAAACTACATGACAATGCTTTGAAAAATTATAAGACATATTCTTCAACATGTTGGACTCGTACCGAAAAACGTATGTGAACTTTGTGGGAAACAAACAACTGTAACTGTGAGAGGAGCAAATATGATTGTCTTCAGTTTTCCTAATTTTGGTTATAATAATTTGTTTGATCACTGTAAATATTAAATTCATATTTTAATTTAAAACATATGATTGTTATTGAGGACTATAGATACTTTTATATCGATTGATAGTCTAGGATTTGAGATTCGAATATTATGTATCGATGACTACATTCTTCGATATAAAAAACCGGGTCCGCTTATCGTACCCTACCCATGCAAAGTACTGTATTTGTTAGCTGAGACTTTCAGCTTTAACTTTTAAAACTTGTTTTAATACACAAATTACAACAATCTTTAGTACATATAAATATTTAGTTATACCTATTAACACCCAATTGCATAATTACATTAGTAAAAATGCAAAATAAATTAAAGAGACACATAACTAACTTACCGCTTGTTCCTTATGGTGTTTGACAGATCTGAAAGACCCAAAGAATATGGGAAGAAGAGCCATAATAATGAGACTACTGTATGCAACTGCCATTCCTTCCGGGGTTGCTGGAATTTTTCCGGTTTCGTTAGCACTACTGTTCGTTATATTTTCTGTTAAATTAGCCACGACATCTTGCACCACGTCTGCCATGTTTTGGTTTGATTTCTAGTAAGGGACAACGTGAAAGTGCGACAGCAACGGGTCAACAACAAGAGCAGAAAAGATACGACACGCACACGACTACACGAATGAAAGCAGAAATCAAGACAAGCTGACGTAGCGAAGTAGTGCCAACTAATGAAATAAAACATTCCTTAACTTGTACTGCAATAAGGTAATTTTAAATGCTTCCTTTTTATACAAGAAATAATTTATCCCAGCGGCCGAATGCTACTCCATTCAAAACCTTTCAACGTACTGAATTAAAAAAATATTTCCTCAGTATAGTTTCAGGGCTTATCAGATGTTGTTTGTTCCATAACTTATTTATTTCGTTGTATTCGTTGTGTTTTTGTGATGTGTTCGTAAATTTTAAACTACGACGACTCCAGATTGATAATCCTTGCTTTTAATACAGGGTGACACAGATTAACGGGAATTTTTAAAAAATCTAAAAAATAAGAGTGATGGAAGAAAATGGTTTTTATTTGTATTAAATGAAACATCAAAACTTGCCATTTATGAAACACTGATGGAATTTATGATTTTTTTTAAAACAACATCCTTTAGGTGGCGTCCTTGTCTACGAATGCATTCTTGAAATCTGCGGTGGAGATTCCTCATTGACCGCTGCAAACATCTCAACTGGAATACTGTTAATTTCATCCCGAATTCTCTGTTTGAACTCATTTACAGTTCTTCGTCGAGTTGTGAACACTTTAGTTTTGAGGTAGCCCCACAAAAAGAAATCGCACACGGTCAAATCTGGCGATCTAGTGGGCCAGGAAACGTTACCGATTCTTGAGATGACACGGTTACCAAACATTACTCGCACAGCTTCCATTGACTGTCGTGCAGTGTGTGATGTCGTACCATCCTGTTGAAACCAAGATTCTTGAACGTCTGGAAAATTGTTCAATTCAGGTGTAACGAAACGTTGTAACATTTCCACGTAACGATCAGAATTGACAGTTACTGCATTCCCCCGTTCATCCTCAAAAAATAAGGTCCAATGATCCCATGTAATGAACCAGCACACCATACCGTAACCTCATTAGCGTGTAAAGGGCGCTCATGAAGTTCATTAGGATTTCTGTCTGCCCAGTATCGGTAGTTCTGCTTGTTAACATAACCTGTGAGATGAAAGTGGGCCTCATCTGACATCCACAACATGCTTAGAAATTCATCTTCATTGTTTATATGTGTTAACATTTGTTGGCAAAATTGCAATCACGACTGGTAATCATTTTTCTTCGACTGTTGCACTATCTGCAGCTTGTAGGGGTTAAATTTTAATTCTAAATGAAGAATTCTGCGAACACTCTCACGGGACATTTCAACCGCAGCTGCTTGCTTACGAATCGAACGGCGTGGACTCCTCAATACAGATCGGCGTACAACATCAATGTTCTGTGCAGTACGAGCACTTCTTGGTCGTCCCGTTGGTTTCTTTTTTAAAGCTGATCCACTCTCTTCAAAATTATTAATCCAACTTCTAATACCATGTTTTGACGGAACAGAATCATGACGTCCTAAGTTGTAAAAACGTCGGAACTCAATCTGGGCACCTTTCAAACTATCTCCGTTTTTATAAAACATTTTTATAGCTAACGCACGCTATTGCCCGTTCCACTGGTCCATGGCTACTGTAATGGCGGCTTGTTTACTTGGTCACTGTCACTGTCCCACAGTGCTGCCACCTGCTCACGGCTGCCACGACGCGTTACAAAAATTTTCGTTATTCTGTGTCACCCTGTACTTATTGACGCTCGAAGATGACTTAATAAAAGTTGAATTTATGCCTTAATATTTAATACCTACTTAATACCCTCCTCTTGATCTATTACCAGCATAGCTGGGATGACTGCGTCAATAACATTTCAAATTTAAAACTCACAACACAAAACTATTTACAAACTACTACATGGCGATGGACACTGTCAACGTTGTTAAATCCTCCTCAAAGAACTCATTGATGGAGTACAAGAGTCGCGCCTTTAACGAGCTTTCATCACCGCCTCGAATTTTGTCGCATCCAAGACTTTGACATTGGCCGGTAGCCTACTAAAAAGTTCGATGGCCAGGTTGAGGAAACTGTCCCTTACCAGACTCAGTCGGGTGAAGGGAATGTTGATTTCTTCGCGTTGCCTGGTCCTGTGCAGGTGATGTTGTTCTCTGGTTTCAAAATGCGATAGGTTAAGTTTCACATACAGTACACTGTTTAGGATGTATTGGCTATAAAGTGTCAAAATCGCTGTCAAGGCGCTGAAACAAGGACCGGCTGTGGTCCAATCTTCTGCTTCTCGCGATTGCACGGATTGCACTCTTATGGAGCTTGAAGACCTCCAGAACACCCAGATGTAGCAAGCCCCCATAGTAACAAGCCGTAGATCTACAAGGCTGTGAAATAAAAAAACTTACACCACCAACAAGTATTTTTCAGCCACTAGATTTACCAGTCTGCGCAGCAAGTAGCGTTCACTACTGTTTGACGTTCGATTCGCAGATCAGGACTTTAATAATATGGAAAACATTAAACAACTTCATCGAAGAAATGAAAATCCTTCTTACTCCTGTCATTAATTTTTTCATTTTTGTTCATTAATCTACGTTCTAATTAATTAAGTTCTAATCGCGCAAAATTGTATTAATTTTAATTTCCCTCATAGTCTTACTTTGGAATGCAAATGGGGTAAATTACTTCAACATTTCGTCAAACTTTAGTATAAATTTCACTTAAATTGAATTGATATCCTACTAGTAAGGGGCCATCCTTAAATTACGTAACCCCCCTGGAGCAGTGATACGCACCGTTACGGGAGAGGGTGGATGGGGGAATTTTACACAGCGTTTCGTAAGTATGAAACCTCAGCAATTAATGGCTTGAATTCGTTTACAAAATTTGCATATTTCCAGCCCTAATGTTTTAAAGTTAGTATTACATTCCTCTCTACATAATCTATTCCTTAATAAGAAAGCAAAGGGAACGAAGTCTGAATTCTCCAAATAAATGCCACCTTATATGGTACAGCAGTTTTTTTCAATCATTTCAAGCTTTCTGGATGAGTAGAAGTTTTTGACGTTTGAGCCAAATGTTGTCAAAAGATGAAACTTTGAAAAAGAATGCAAGTAAGCATTGTCTCTATCATACATCCAAAATTCTTAAGTTGGTAAAAAAAGAATAACTCAGCGGTCCTCCATGATAGGAGACAGGAAGTGTGTTGCTGTATGTCAGACATGTACAGTTCGAGGACTTTAGCTGAGCGCGTGACCTTCAGTGTGTGGTTATAGGCGGGAGGGGTGGCGGGCGGGGTAGCATTATGCGCTGCGTTCCGAAAACATTTCCTGTGACTCATGGGTAAAACCCGCCTTTCAGGAATCGTAATGACCCAAATAACTCATCACATTTGCTAAAATCAGTCTGTTTTGTGACAGTGATGATTGTGGTGGAATTAAATAATAAGAGAATACCAAATAATAGCAATAATAGGACTTATCCTTGTTTTTCAGTTGCTATAGTGTTGTTTAACGTGTTTTTTTAAATAACGTATTTGTCAATACTAATCTGCAAATCTAAATCGTGAGCTTAAAGTCGTTAAAGAGATTGTTGCGCCTTCATCTCAGCGGCTAGCACGTAAACGCAACCCGCCACACAGATAGCGTGTATTTGTTGAAAGGGTAGTATTAGGGCCCTATGAGCACAGCTAAATTCCTCCAACATACACATAGACAGGCGTGCGGAGCGGCGACTGACGCGTCTAGCACGCAGACGCCGAATCATCTGTCAGTTGTGCACGTGCATTACAGTAGAGTTTAACAGTACAGTTAGTGCTGTACCGAGCGATGGTGTAGTGATTGTATTGTTACGTTGTGGTTGCATTTAGATCTGAAAAAAGTAGACGAAAATGCCCACCCCAAGAAGAAACAGCAAACAGTTCAAAACTATGTGCAGTTGTGGAATTCTAGTGTTATATTAATAAATCACGTTTACTTTGGGGTTTGAAATTTTATTATAATTTATAGTATAATATCAATTTAGGTGAGGGGTTTTTGGCTGCTTTAAGCCGCGTTTACACTAGAAACAAAACATGTTTATAAAACATTGTTCCTGGAACTTTGTTTATAAACATTGTTCCTGGAACTTTGTTTATAAACATTGTTCCTGGAACTTTGTTTATAAACATTGTTCCTGGAACTTTTTTTATAAACTTTTTTTATAAACTTTGTTTATAAACTTTGTTCATATTTTGCTAATATCATGAAATATTTTGCACACAATGTTCCTAAACATTTTAGGACAGCCACTCTTGAAGATGTCGTCTGACGAGGAGGATGTTCTTCTTCTAGCTGCCGCTACATGTGTTTTGTTATGTGACAGAGAACCCAGGAGGTTCTGGGAAAGGCCTTCACTTGCGTCACGAGGTGTTTATAGTGGAAGTGACCTATTCAAAGACCTTAACACTAGAGAGCTAACGTGTTCAAAAAGTTACGTTAAAGCTAACGAATCGTAAAAATTACGACAGGATTCAAAAAATGTACAAATACATTTTATCTTACAAAAATGCCATTCAATTGCGTATAAACACTTATAATACAGCTTAGTAAACATTTTTAAAACTAAATCTATGGTTAAATCTCATCTGTACAATGGACACAGCATCTTCCACGATGCTCAGCACAGATTGGCTTGGCACATCGGCAGCAAAAGATTGACGTCATCCTCCGTTTTGCTGTGACGTATAATGGACATATTCCACAAATTGTTCGACGAGGGTGCTGAGGGACATTAACTTTGTTTGTTTGAAGAGGTGCCTTAATTATTTTAGCAATTGATTGGCGGAGTTTTCTTGGCAAGTTTGGGTAGTTCATGCGGTGCTTCTCCTTTAAAGCGGTTTCGGGCCCATTTTCACCATGTTACTAGTGTAAATAACATAGGAATTTACCAGCATGATATTTATCATGCCAAAAAAATACACATGATGGCCACCGCCTCGTCTTTTGGCTGCACGTCATTTGATGGCACATTTGATCCAAAGTATCAACTGCACCTTTGGTTGCGTTGTGTGTCTCAATGATTAGAGGTTTTTTTTTAGTCCTTATCAATTGATGGCTTTTCATGACAAGTCGATAGAAGCAACACATTTTTGGAATTCTTGACTTTGTATGAAACCATTGTTTTCATTCCATCAAAACAAAACATACTGGTCCCAACTTTTCTATTTTTCGTGCACAACATTTCTGGAAGGATTTCTCTTTTGTTTATTTTAAGAGTACCGACTATGGTCAATTTATATGGTTCTTCCAATAAGGAAGTTGCTAGAGGTACTGATGTGAACCAGTTGTCAATGGTTATATTTCTGTTGGAACTATGACAAGTAGTAGACAGCTTTTTCACAAAGAATTCGCCATGGGGCATGCCTTCTGTATTTAATGTTCTTCCTGAGTATGGAATGGCATCAACCATGAACTATGTTGCATTGTCACACATTAAAACCAGTTTGATTCCGTATTTATCGGGCTTCACAGGAACGTAAATTCTAAATAAACAGCATCCTCTAAATGGAATTAGCAGCTCACCGATTGTCAAAAAGAACCCTGGCTTGTATGAAGTGCGACATGTTTGAATAAGCATATCCCAGATTTCTCTTATATGAGCAAAACTATCGCTTTATTTCTTTCAGCTCTACTTTCACTGGCATCGAAACGCAAACATTCTAGCAAGAAATCAAAACGTTCACAAGACATAGTAGCTTTATATAGTAGACCACTAAATTCAGGATTAAACAGTTCAATAGATGGTAAATGGTTGTCTTTTTTAGCTTCTGAAAGTATCAGTAATCCTAGAAAAGCATCAAGTTCTATGTTGGAAAGCTGAGCAACTGTAGTAGTTCGTCTGCTATAGTTGGCACTTTTTTCAAAAGTTGGTATGCAAAATAATGGTATCTTTCATCTCTTGAGTAAAGAAAATGTTAAATGTCTCACTTGGTTTGATTTTATTAGCGGTATTGTCAATAGGACCTGGCCGTATGTGAATTATATTTCGTGCAGCAGAAACATTTTTACCAGTCACCGTGTTTGCTATCTCCAGCCAAGCGTCATGCTTCCGGTTTCTATTTTCATAATGTTCGTACGAAGGATCCCACAGTTCGGTTTTCTCTGTATACATATCAATAAGTAAAGTCACTTGCTCCCTGTTCCACTCCATAGCACTAGAATAACATTACTGGACTCCAGAACTCACAACGACACTGTACACCGTACTGGTCAGATTGCAAAACAAACTGACATTTTGTTCTACCAACAGAACGCATAAAAAATTATTGGTAGACCTGATGATTTATGTTTCTCAACAATGTTCCTATATCTAAACGTCTTATGTTTCCGAAACATTCCACAATGTTTATAAACACCCTTTGATCTTACTGCTTTCTACGGGAAACAAGAAACATGTGGAGAAACACCGAATTTCTGTTCCGAAACATTGTTTATAAACATTGTTCCAAGTAGTTAGCTTCTCAAATGACTGAAGCCAACAACAAAAATGAAGCAGCCTACGAGGAAAGAATCAATGACCTGATAAACAAAAACGAACTCCTGTTAAACTAGAAACAACTCATTAGTGGAAACCATAGACAGTCTTGAAAAACAGCTCGAAAACGAGAAACTACTTTCGTATTAAGCTGGGAGAATTCATTTGAAGAAATAGACAGAGAAAAAGAAGAAATCTTTAAAAACAATACTGAACAGGTAAAACCGGCAACTCAAACAAGAAATAAAAGACCTGAAACAAAACCTGTACACTAGATTTGACAACAAAGGAGAACACTTCTCCGAGGGAAAAGAGGATGCAGAAACGCAGACGCATCGACTTGAGACTGGAAACAAACCCCCTTTCTTGTGGCTGAAAATTGCTCAGATTCAAATAAAACAAAGACAAAGATAGAAGCTACTCATCAAGACTATACAAGAACAGATGAACATAAAGAGTGATAGCATCCCAAAAACTCCAATTTCAATTGTGTCAAATAACCACTACCCGCTAACCCCAACAACAACGACCGACCGATAAAGAATTTTTTTAGGACTCAAATAAATGGGGGGAAAGAAAAAATATTTTTAGTGTAACCCTGCAAAATGCAAAATACCGAGGCGCAAAGACAAACAAACAACCAACTGACTATACAGAGGAAACCAACAGAACCCTCCACCCAAACATAATGGAGGGAAGAAGACAAATCCAGATGAATAAGCCGGACTACAATTTCAACTGGGAGAAGCAGACAAAACTCCGACCAGAACAAACTGAGGTCTACAACAACCAAAACTGGAAGGGACATGCAAACTCCACCCGTTAAAAACCGTCACTAAAGAGATCAAAAGGGAAAAATTACTGGCCCCAACTACTCGTTAAAATCCAGCCAGGCCCACCATGACAGCCATACCACGTGCTGCAGATGAAACAATAGAAGAGTTCTATAACAACCACATTGAGCTCTATAAAAAACTAAGGAATGATAATCCCTCAATACAACCAATAACAACCAAATTTGACCCTGCCAAAACATTTTTTAGAGGCATGCCGTTTAATAAAGTTCAGGGAAAAAACAGGACAAGAGCTTCAAAAGGGAGCCGCAAACCCAAGAGCCACTAAAAGACAAAACACCTCCAGTTTCTCCATCAAAATGTTGCAGTAAACACAGAAAAACCAACAGCCACCTCAAGTTTAACCAAAATCCTTTAAATAAAACTCTCCATCCTGCACCAAAACATGCAAGAAGATGAGCAACAAAACGAATAGGCTAAAACCACTCTACTTGAGGAAATTAAACCCCAGACATTATCATTCTTAGTGAACACGGGCTAAAAAAGGACCAAAATAGAAAACACCCAGAGTGCCAAACTATTGCTTAACAACACACTTCAGTCGCAAGACTCACCCAAAAAAAAAAGGAGGCATTGCCCAATTTTTGTTAAAGATGGAACTGGAAACATCAGTACAGGCTATAAATATCAATAGCCATAGCCAAGAACTGACACTTGAAATGGCAATGATCAAACTAACCATGGGGGAAAAGGCAACAGTACATTCTTGGCGTGTATAGAACTCCAGCAGGACGGCTGGAAGAAGCACTGAGTCTACTTTCGGCAGCAATTGAGGAGACAAAGCAGAAAATCACCCACTTCTAGGTAATGGGGGAATATTAATGTTGATGGTTTGGACAAACAAACAGGGACAACCAAAATGCTAAATAACACTTTAAGCAGCCACAACATCTCAAGACTGCCACTTCCCCCCAACCCGGGGGTCACCCCCACGTCTAGCACATCAATTAGACTTTATCTGCACGGAAAACCTACACAAGGAACAAACAAACCTCAACTGTAATTCATGCCGGAGTCTCAGACCACACTGCTCAACTCTGCGAAATAAAACCACGCAACATAAAATACAGTACCAACCCAAAAGAAGACAATCTGCAGAATACTAAATCAAGTAAAACCTAAATCTTCTGAAGGTTCAGCTGGAGCAAGAAGACTGGGAAAATGTAACTTAACTCGGACATCAGCGGATAATAGCCTACAACAACTTTCTATCAACCATTATCGGAACCATGAACATGATTATGCCCTAGGAAGACCCGTGAGACAAAAGAAAAGGAAAGGCACCAATATATATGGATGAGGAAACCAATGTCTTAAAGCAAAATATCTGACATGGCTCCGAACGTACGAGCTCACAGGTGCACAAACAACTAGATAAAAATGAAATGAGCAAGGCCAAAAAAGAATATGATATCAGGCTAAAATTAAATAAACGGAAAGCAGCAGAAAATCACATAGCTAACTCCGAAAACAAATCAAAAGCCTTTATGGCAGGTTATAAATAGTGAGAGAGGAATCAAATGTTCTAAACTATCCCAACCACGACTTAAAATTGGAGGAGACGTCATCACCAACCCTCTTCAAATAGCTAACCACCTTAATGGAATACTTTGCAAATATAGCAGATCACACCCTAAGTTCACCAGCCAAGAATAGGAAAACAGACTGCAAGCCAACCCCAACCCACAAACCACGATTTAACCCAGCTGCCCCTCACTAATGAACATGAAGTCGGAGGGCCATAATAAAGAGTCTTAAACCTAAAACCTCAGCAGGGATTGATGAAATTTCCAGCAAAGAATGCTAAAACACTGCAGTAAACCACTGATACAAACCTCTTAGATTACAAATAATAAACCTAGTCCCTTGCTCATGGCCATTTTCCATCAGCCCTTAAACAAAGTAAAGTATACCCAAAGCTCAAAGGTGCAAGCCACACAGAAGCCACTAACTACAGGCCCATTTCTCTGATCCCAAACATGCTCTAAGGTGATCGAGAAAGTAGTTCTGAAAAGACTAATGGACCCCACTGTGAGCTACACCACCACTTAACAGACAATCAACACAGCTTTTATTAAAGGAAGGTCACACAACATCGGCCATTATTAAACTTGCGGAATTTATCATCGACAACCTAGAAAGAGAAAAACTATAGTCACAAGTATCATGCTGGACTTCAGCAAGGGCATTTGACTGCCTGGGGCACTGAGCTGATCCTCTACAAAACTCGAACAACTTGGAATTAAAGGACAATGCTAAAGAGTGGTTCAAGAGCTACCTGGAGGGGAGAAGCCAGACAGTGTGAGATTCAATGAAGACACAAAAAATTCTCTCACAAAAACACTGAGATCAAACCCCCTGCCTGTCAAGAGAGGCGTGCCTCAGGGCTCAGTGCTCGGACCAGTCCTATTCATCCTCATGACTAATGACATGCCGCCAGTACTTTAGCACACACTGTGCGCCACTGAATGTACGCCGACGACACAACACTTTTAATGTCTGAGTCAACACCTAACAATATGGCAGTTCAACTCCTATACTACTGGCGCTAAACTTAGCATACCAATACTGCCACGAAAAACGATCTGGTTGTCAACACTGGAAAAGACCAAACAACTGGCTTTTGGAAAGGAGACGAAGAGGACGTTCCCGCACTGCCTGATGTAATCAATGGAAAGCCAAACCAAATTCCTCGGGTATGACCGCATTGATAAGCAACAACCCTATCATGGGAACAATCACGTTGACAACACTCTCAAAAAAAAACTGAACACGATGTTTATACATCTTAAAAAGAGTAAAAAGTGCCTGTGATGACGAACTACAAGGAATCGCCTACTATGCTCTGATCGAGTCACACTGAGATACGGGTCTCGTGGTCTGGGGAGGCACAACAGCAGGGAAAACGTAAAAAAGAAATCCTACTGTTACACGAAATAGAGCAGTCAGAATTATGTCAGGTCTATGTCCAAGGGGAAAAGCTGCGAGAGACCGCCTTCATTCATGAAGGTGTCTTAACGATCATTAGCCTTTACATTAGAGAGGTCATAATGCATGCTGTCAAAGAGGAGTTCACAACGAGGCCACAACCTTCACAATTATAACACAGCGCCAAGCTTTAAAACTTCCACCTGCCACTAACATCGCACTGCTCTGTTACGAGGAAAACATCCTAACATTGGCAGGAGACTATTCAAACCACCTTCCGGAGGACATAAAAATGCTACAAAGGAAATTACATTGAAGACCAAACTAACCAGATGGCTGGCCGGCCGACCATTCTACTCCATGGGAATGAGTTCATGAACTGGAAAGGAGAAGAACAGGATGACAGATAAAGAACCAAACTTTGTAAAACTTGACGCCATTGCAAATTCTTGATGTTTTTGTTAATAAAGAGTTTTGTCTATTGTCTATTGTCTATAGTTATTCTTCGATTTGAGGAACATTGTTCCGGAACACTGTTTATAAACATGTTTTGTTTCCAGTGTAAAACGTGGCTTTATTCACTTTATAGCAATAAAGCCTTCTGTGTGTTTATACTTGTCCATGAAAGAAAAAGGGGTTTTTAG